>NC_090920.1:2100521-2184392 GCF_040956055.1 Brachionichthys hirsutus | reverse complement strand
AATGGCTGCCGCTGACCCAGCCGTGAGATGTATTTATGGCCGTCTGATGCTGAAGCGCTTCACCTTCTGGATCCATTAGGCCTGCTACCCCCCCCCCCCCCCCCCTTGTTCTGGAGGGGGGGTTACATGTTATTAGCTGAGCCAGCTCTTGCGTTTGCTTTGATTGCACACATCTTTGGATTTCTATCAAGAGTTTTCTGCTCTCTTTTGATACACCTCAGGAATCTTTGCTACTCATCCTCACCTGTCTCGGACTGGACTTCCTCCTCCTCCTCCTCCTCGTCTTGCTGATTCCTGCGCCCCCTCCCGGTTTTCCTTGCCCCCCCCCGTCTCGTCGTACTGTGCCGTCGTGCTTCTGGCTTCGTTAGCAGCTATTTACCTGAATCGGTTTGAACTCGGATCGCTGCTTCTTGCTGTGTTCAATGGCCGCCCTCAACATGGTGCTTTCAAGGGCTGCTTGGAAATTACATTGTTGTCGGTTAGCCTCAAGCAGCAAAGACTCAAATGGAGTCGATCGTCACACAGAAGTGTTTTTTTTGAGCTCCTGCTGAATCGTCAGATGAAAGGAACACGACGAATCGCCGAGTTAGGACGATCGCCTTCGTGCCGTTTCCGTTTCCGTGGTGTCCGTGTTCGTTCCTCCTGCAGACGTCAGGCGAAACGTTCGTATCCGTCGTTGCCGTGACGGCAGCGATGAGTCCGTGTCCCCTGAGGTTACATCGAACTCTGGCGCCGGCAGACCTGCAGCCTCTCCTCGAGCTTTGGGCCGGTTTCAAGGGACGCAGTTTAGAATCAAGCGTTTCAAAATCGGCGGTGGAAACTTTTGGGAGCACGAAGACGACGGTTCTTTCTGTTGGACCGTTTCACATTCGGGGTGTTAAGGACAAGCCTTCGTTCTGACACGTAGCCGAGCCAAACGAGCGGTTCAGCTTCATCGGTTTCTCGTGACGAAGGTTCCACAAACCTGAAGGAAGTAGAAGCCATCACTTTACTTGCTGTAGCATGAGTACCGTATTTGTTACAATAACTATCAGCCGTGATCTAAGGTCCTAACGAAGCTCCGACCGTCAGAGGTGCGGGGGTCCCTGCCCCCCCCCCCCCCCAGCAGCTCTTTGATAAGCTCTACCTCGTTCACAGGGATTTAGAGCGTCAAAGTAAAGCAGAATCTGAACCAGCGTCGCCGTTATCGACCCAAACTGCTCTCAGAAACCGGCCCAAACGGATACCTAGCGACCATTCAGGGATTCAGTACTATGCTTTTCTAAGTTCTCACAAGTTATTATGCAACCAATGCCGCAAACGAGCCCCCCCTTCAGAGGTCTCGTAGCATTTTCATTTTAGAAATCCTCGCATATTGCTCAGTTGTATTTATTTGTTTTTGATTTACAGGCCCGAGGTTTTTGAGGATCAGTGGATTGTCGGCGGGGGGGGGGGGTTGTAAATCAGGAAATACTTTCTTTAATTGAACAGGAACCGATCTAACTTGCTTCGTTCTCTCATCCTACGGACAAACGACCGAGGACGAATGTTCTCCAGCCTCCTGGGTCTCGGTGTTGTGTGTGTTCGGTGGATTGAGCCCGGCCCGGTGTAAATGTAAAGGGCTTCGACGGCTGGTTTGGTGTTGACTGTGCCCCGTTGTCGTAGAAACTCGTCAACCCCCCCCCCCGCCCCCGCCCTGAGATCCGTTCATACACCTGTTGAAGACGCGCGTGCTTTCAAGGAGAGGCTCGCCTTCCCATGATTCAATGCGGCATTCATCAGCTCCTTGAACCCCTCGACCATCTGCCTAAAGCTATCGTCTGTTAGCGCGTCTCGGTTCAGGTGAACCCGGGGATGCTCAGAAAGTCCCGACCAATCACGAGCTGCCATTTTAAAGGTGTATGAATGGACGCGGGCTTCGCGCCCCCCCCCCGGCCCAGCCTTACATTGCTGTGCATAGAAACCTACCCCCCCCCCCCCACTAGGCTCTGTACAGACATGAATCCTTGTATTAACGATATACTCTCAGCTGAAACTTTATCGGTGCGTGTTGATCTTCAGTGTTTCCATTCTTTTCTTTGTGGGGGGGCGAGGCGCTCCGTGTAAGCTAAAAGCCGGTGTACTTTGTGAGAGGCTTCCAAGTAATCACTTAAAAATAGATCGTTTCCAACTCCGGGGTGTTCCTCAGGGAGCCCATCTGGGTCCCCTGACAGTTTCAAGAATCCCTCGCGCTCTCAAAAGAGCATTTGCAATATGTGTTAACGCAATCAGCCACTACAGGGATTTCATTCCAGCGTCCGTCTCCTGCGCTCCCCCCACGTTTGGTGAGAACCGCAGAGGAATCATTGAACCCCCCCCCCCCCCCCCTCCCCTCCACTGGAGTTGCACAGCGCTGATCCAGGATCTTCCAAGACGGTCATGCTAGCAGGGTTTCTGTTGCGTCTTCACTCTGTACATGGTTTTATGTTGACAGTAAATGTGAGACTAGGAAAAGGAAGTAAGGTCTGGAATTTCAAACTGTGGGGGGGGGGGTAAAATCATCCCGTTAAGATGAGTCTGCTGGGGTTTGACCTCTGACAAACCAGAGGAAGTATTATCAGAAACCCTGAAAACATGATCCCAGAGACAGATCCCAGTGCTGCCACTCTCAGCGACTGGTTTTTCAGCTGAAGCGATCCACGTGTTGTAAATAAATGTTTTTAGATTGTGACTGCTGTTTTTCATTGATGCACCAGAATGAGACAACACTGCCCCCTGCAGGTAGCGCAGATCACGCAGCATCTGAGACATTGGATGGAATTCACATTCACATGAAATAAGTCTGAACTGCGTTTTTATTGAACTTGAAACTTTATTTGGTGAAATACATGCATCAGAACGGCGACGTGGCCCACTGCTTGACTTCAGTGGGGCATTGTGGGTACTTCTGCAGGGCCTCCGTGATCTGACTGTGGTCCAGCATGATACTCATGAGCCGGTACTCCCTCTGGGATTTGGATGCGGCGCTGTCGACGGGTCGGATCAGCTCCAGCTCCTGCAGGTGCTCGAAGGCCTGAGGATGGAGGAGAGTCGGTGAATCGGCGATTGTTCCTCAAAAACTCTTCCGATCTGGACCGAGACGCCTCCGAACCTTCATGACGACCGGCTGCTCGAAGCTGTATATGGAGCGGGACCTCTTCAGGAACTTCTTAAACTCTGAAAGAAAGAAAGTCAAGTCGCCGGCGTGGCGTGGAGAGGCGTGGCTCGGACCTGCGGCGCCGTACCGTTGTGAACCATCTGCAGGTTGAAGGGCTCGCCGTCGTAGATGATGCTGAGATGCTTCATAGCGATGATCAAACACAGCTCCAAGATGGACAGGCCTGGAGAGACGGGACAAAGACGGGAATATTAAAAACCGATTGAATCCCGTCAGAGTAAAAAAAAAAAACATCTGTCTTTACCATGTAGCATGTTAGCATTAGCATCTTCAAAACACAGCCTGCTGGCCTCCTGCAGGTCCGCAGGTCGGATGAAGGGTTTGTCTGCGGAGACGCGACTCAGACACCGAATCTGAAACCGAGGCATCAAATATTAGCGCCCGACGCAGCAGGAGGAGCAGCGAGGAGCAGGAGGAGCAGCGATTGGCCGTACCAGCAGGACGTGCAGCGAACGGAAGTCTTTGCTGCTGTTGAAGTGTCTCTGCAAGACTTCCTGCGCCGACTTGTCTTCGCTCAGAGCCTGGAGGACGCAAACAGAAGACATGCGGCACTCTGGAGCGAGATGAAGAACCCCCCCCCCCTCCGTGCATCCGCCTGATTCACCTCGACGCTGGCGTTCCAGTCCTGAGCGAACTTCGGGTCGGGGAAGCCGCCCGGCAGGCAGAGCTGGGTTCGGACCCGCTCCTGGTACCGAGAGAACGTGGTGCCGCTCAGCAGGTGAATCTGACGGTGGGAGAATCGTGACTTCACCCTCTTCTCCAACAGCTCCAGGACGTCCTGCGCAGAACGAAGGTTTTATCGAACTTAGCAATATTAATATTGATTGACCAGTCAGGGCGGCGGCCGCGCACCAGCCTGCAGGTGACGCCCACCACGGCGACGGGGGCCTGGGCCGACTGGGAGACGTCCAGCAGGTTGTAGAGCAGCGTCTGGTTCTTGTGGTGGGCGAACAGGTCGAACTCATCCAGGACGAAGAGAACCGGCCGGCTGCTGCTGCGGTCGCCTGGTGGGAAACCCCCCCAAAAAAACGTCACGTCCGGCACCCTCGACGGGAAGCAATGGCGTAAAGTATTAGCAAGTGGGCCTAACCTCTCTTCAGAGCCTCCAGCAGGAAAGCCAAATTCTCTGCAAAGCTCCCCTGCAACGACACCGAGAACACGCCTTTTGATCCGATTCATTTGCGACGTCCATTTATTTCCCAGAACTTACAAACACTCTGTCGCCGACGACGTTCTCCAGCTGGAGCTGCCGGGTTATTTCTTTCAGCGCTATCCTGTCGTCCGTCTGCAGGAGGCCTGTGGCACGCGGGTGGGAAAGTATCTCTCACAAAAAAAAATACTCTGAAGGAGGGAAAACGAGGGGGGGGGGGGGGGTTGTTACCACTGAGCTGAACCTGCAGCAGGTTCTTCTGGACTTCCTTCTCCTCCAGCAGATCTCTCAGAACACACTTCATTAGCTGCAGACACAAAAACCGCACGCTTCTTCAGACATCAACCCTGTTTCCCCCCCCCCCCCCCATGGGGGGTCCGATTGGCTGCGGAGGCTCACCATCGTTTTCCCTGCTCCCCTGGGTCCGACAATCAGCACCGAGTTGCTCTCCCCGTGGACGGCCGTCCGCCTCAGCAGCTCCAGGAGGTGTCTGGGAAAGCACAACGTTTGGACTACAACACCCACAATGCTCCTTCCCAGTGGTGGCTGCAGTTGGAAGTCTTCTTCTATAATGCTCTCTTTTCACTTTTCACCTTTAAATCACCATAAACGATATGCAGGAGGAATAAACCATTGATTGAACCTACTGGTGTTGGGCTTCCACTCCCTCTGGTCTAACGGGGAGCTTCTGACAGCAAAGCCGCTCCCTTAAGAGCCCCTGAACCTAAAGATGAAGACATCACGGTGTTGAGACAACGCCTGATTAATCGTTGTGTCGCAGGGAAACGGGCTGAAGCTAGAAACCTGCGCGATGCATTCTCCTATCGGCAGGTGAGCGTCTTTCCCCTTCCTCTTGCTCATGGTGGTCCCGACAAATCACCTGCAACACAGGCCTGATTGTGGAATGACTCCTAAAAGGAAAGAGAGCAATCACAAAAAGTTAAGAAAATTAACACGCAATGAGCCATTTCATGGATGCAAACAGCTGATAAATACTAGGCGTCCCACGTTATGCCTGATGTGCGCCGGGGCTACACAGAAGATTAAGGCGCAATGCAAACATACTTTTGGGTGATATCCATGCCGAATTATAGAGTAACTCGCAATTATTCAGAAATGATCCAACATGTCTACTGAACGTTTTTGAATATTTCCCGTCGACCAGGAACGCTTTAATCAGTCCCAATTTATGAATGGGGTTTGGCGTCACTCTGAACTACACCACTTAGCTAACGCGCTACATCGGCTAACTTAGCATCGCGCTAAGCCTTAGCGACGTGTAAACAGTTCGGCTGTGTACTTAAAGTAAAACTGGTTTGTAATAACGCCACATACCAGAGGAGCGTCGTATCAACAAGGAAACGGCCTCGATCTTCGCGGGAATACTTGCGCTGACAGCTATGACGACTTCCTGCTGTGGCTGACTCGCCCGGCTCTGATTGGCTGAGATTCAGGACAGATCCAAACAGACAAGAGCGGCTTTGTTGTTCACCGCCCGTGTTTATTGCCTCCTCTCCGTTTGCCCTTAATTAATGTAATTCATGTAATTTAATTTTATTGTTATCACGTGCAGAGATTGTAAAACATTGTAAATGATTTTATCCCTGCCTTTTCTTTTGCAGGGCTTTCATGCGTCTGAACTCTGGATGTGAATCACCTCTCTCAGCTACTCTGGACGCGCATGCGCACTACGGCTCTCCATCATTTCCAATATCCCAGTGTAGGAGAACCAGCAGTGGCAGAGAACTAATGGGTAGGCTTCTTATTTTTCTTTTTCTTATTCCGTAACCGGTTTTTCCTCCCCCGGTTCACTGCTTCGGTGCCGGTATGAATTTGCTGGGGGGCCCGGGTTAGAGCGGACTGTTTACGGCTCGATTTGACGCAGACAGAGACGTTAGTGCCTGAAAAGCGTCCCCCCTATCTTCTTCGCACTCGGGTTCGCACGGCTTGTAGTTAGCATGCTAAGCTAACCCGTGCTAATGCTAACTCGGCCTGGCGCTGGGCCTTGCCTGGCTCGTATCCGAACGCGGGCCTAATTGCTTTTTTTTTTTACTTCGACAATTTGAAATCGGAATGCGAGCTGCGGGTCCTCGGTGTGCGCGACCCCGGCTACGACGAGCCATTTAAGTGCTGAAACGTCATTAGCGTAGCCGAGCTCGCCCTCTTGTTCATTTTCGTTACAACAAGCTAGTTGGCTAGCTAGCTAGCTAGCGGTAGCCAGACAGCTGACGCTTGGTAGGCTAACCCCCCCCCCCAGCTAGTGTCCACTACATTAAAGAGCAGGCAGTGGGGACTGGTTGTTGACACGGTCACTTCTCACGCCGAGCAGCCTTTAGCGACAGACATTTGAGGCTAACCCGTTAATAAATCAACACTTGGCATAGTTGGGTTAGCAGTCTGGCTAACGCTCACCTAGCTAATTCCCCATTATCTAGCGTTTAGCCACTTTGGTTGCTCTGGTAATGTACACAAGCGGCTGTCATGATGTCCAGTTTTAGGAAAAAGGTCCTTGTCATCCAGCTAGCTTGTTGTAGCTGTCAACTTTGACGGCTGCTGCAGAACAACATGGCTAATTTACAGCTAGCCTTAGCCGTGGGGTTGCACCAGGAGTTAAATGCTAGGTTGAGGATGAACAGTCCAAATCAAGCCAGGTTCCGAGAGAGGGACACCGGAACCCACTGCTGTACCATCTGGATGGTGCACAGGTTGTATCCTAAATGCTTTCTGTTAGCATGAACAGGGCTATACTTCATAAACGGTGCGTGACTAGGACAGGTAACTTATTTGACAACATCTGACAGACCAGGGTTATTGGTAGACATAAGCGTGTGGATAAACGAAGGTACTTTTACTCTAGAAATATCCAAATCGTGACTGACAGACCGTCTGACGGCGTGTTTTGATTTCATGCAGTCATGCTCCCTGGTTCATTGACCTGAGATTTCATAACCATGACGTACAGGATGGTACATTTTTCTGCCGTCTCAAAACCATTAAAGATCTCCTGCAAGCCGGAGCAGGAATATGTGGAAAAACAATTCCTCTCCTCAGGGTCAAAGCTCTGTTTTCACCTCGATCTACCTGTGCGTATAAAAAGCATATTAAGAAACGGCATTAAAATGTATCCTAGTGAGTCTTCTCCTTAATTTAAACAGTGGAATAAGATCGCTGTGAAGCTAAAAGCCTGCCTCTGACGCTGTTTGATCTTCATGTGTGGCTAAGCAATGATTTCATTTATTCAGTCATGATGATTAACCAAACAAACCATCTTTTCGTGAATGTAATTTCCTGATTTGGTGGCACGATGAATGCAGCGACGCGCCGCAACACTGGGTGCAAATGAAAGTGTTCTGTTCTGACCCACACAGGGAACCATGGGAACACCATCACCCAACTGCGTTTGGGAACCGACATGGTGAACACGCTCCGCCTGTCCGCCTGAGGGGACGTACGCTAGTCGGCGAAAGACTTGAGTCGAGGTTCCCCCCCCCCCCGTGAAAGTTGGGTGGCTCCGAGCGACGAGGCGCAGTGATGGAGGTCCGCTCGCCGTCCGGCGCCGCAGCCATGAGGCAGCTCGGAGGGGAGGGTCTGCTGTGAGCCCGCCTCACCCGAGAGCAGAGTCCCCCCCCCGCCTCCTCCTCCTCCTCCACCGCGGCTTTGGTAGACCGACATGACGACGCCTCTGGTTGATGTATGATAGAAATACCTCTGAGGCGTCGAGCGTAAAACCGGTGGAGCAATGAATGGCGGCAAGGACTGCGAGGCGGGAGGCGAGAGGCGGGCCGTCGCTGTCCAGGTCCCCATTGGCTGGCGGCGCAGGGCAGACCGCAGTGGGGGGGTCGTGTACCTCAGGTGAGACGCTTCGTCAAAACGTGCGTTAAAACGTGTCGGGAATAAACTCTGAAGAGCTCCACGTGAAAATATTAGCGTGAATGCGACACGTAGCTTCTCGGGTTCGGCTTCTCGGACGCCTGCCTTTGTGCTCCGGAGCCTCGCCGGTTGAACTCGCACCTCTGACGCGCGTGTGTTCTGTGTGCAGTCCCAGCGGCTCGTTGCTGTGCAGCCTGGAGCAGGTGAAGACCTACCTGCTGACAGATGGAACCTGCAAATGTGGCCTGGAGTGCCCACTCGTGCTCCACAAGGTAATTATCTCACCCTGATTCGTTTAGAGCGCAAGCGGTCGAGCGGCCGCCTCCGGAAAAAAGGAAGCTCGTTGTGGAGAACCGCCGCCGCCGGCCAGGCGGTTCTGCAAAGTGACCCCGTCCCCCCCTCGGCCCTCAGGTGTTCAGCTTCGACCCGGGGGCGGCCGTCAAGCAGAGGACGGCGGAGGACGTGAAAGCGGACGAAGACGTCACCAAGCTCTGCATTCACAAGAGGAAGCTTCTGGCTGTGGCCACGCTGCACAAGAGCATGGAGAGGCACCCGCCTCTGACGCTGACCGGCCCAGGTGGAGGTACGTGGGGGGGGGGGCACCGCGGTGCTGGTTTCGATTGGACCTCGAATGCGTTTCGTTTGGTTTCAGGTGCATCGTCTCCGCTCGCCGCTCATCCGGCGGCTCAACGAGCTCTAAGGACGAAACTTCACGACGGCACAGACTGCAAAAGTCCCTTCAAGATGGCGATGGCGGCGGGTCAGCAGCAGCGGTCGTATCCAGCAGCCCAGGATCCAGGTGGAGCGCAGCAGCCGGAGCTCTACCCCGGCTACCCCCGGCCACAGAGGCTGGGCAGCGGGGAGCTGGGGCCCCGATCCCCTTACCGCGTTGGTTACGGGGGCATGCTGAGCCCACCCCCCTCCAGGGAGAAGCTGTACGGCGACGGCTCGCAGTCTCCCACTTTGGGCAGCCCCGACGGCTTTCCGAGGACCAACCCGTGCGTGTTTCCGGGAGCCGGCAGTCCCGGCTCCGCCTCGCTCCTCGGGAACACGAGGACGCCTCTGTCCCCGCCGAGTGTGATGCTCCACGGGCCGTCCTGCACCATGACGGGGAGGACTAGCACGCCCCTCTCCCCCACGGCCACCGCCAAAAGCCCGGTGATGAACATGAGCATGCCCCGGGGGAACTTCCCTCCGGGTATGGATATGCCCCGGGCAGCTTTTCACCACAAGGCGCTGCCCCCCGTGCATCCTGCACCGCCTCCATCCTGCGCCCTGCAGAAAAGGCAGGTGCCCTCCGAAAAAGACCCCTTAGGGATCCTGGACCCCATCCCCAACAGGCCCGCCACCCCGAGCCCCTCCAACTTCCATCCCAACATCCACTCTCAGGTACCAATGATGAATGTAAACGTACCCCCACCCGCCATTGTTCCATTGCCAAGCAACTTACCTTTACCCACGGTCAAGCCCGGCCCCATGGGGCACGGCGGCCATGTTCAGAGGACTCACCAGGGCGGTCCGGCGTCCTCCATGTCCCCTTCCCCGGTCACCTCCCCTGTCCACATAGCCGGACCCCCCCATGGGAGGATAGAGGCCTCCCCTCATCGCTCGCGCTCCTCCTCTACTTCCTCTGAGCACGGGAGCTTCGCGATGCCGTCGGGGCACCAGGCCCCCTGCGGCCCCCTGAAGGCCCCCCCCCGTTCCCCCGGGTCGGCCATGGGATCTCCCAAGCCAGCCATGCCCTCGAGCCCCTCAACCAACAAAACGGACCCCCTCCACCAATACAAAGACTCCCAGCTGCTGCCCGGACCGGGGAACTCGATCGCCCCCCAGCAGCACGGCAGCCCCATGTACTCGCCCACCCCTTCCTCCTCCTCGTCGTCGTCGTCTTCGGCGGCCCCGAGCGCATCCCAGAAGGGCCACCCGGGACTTCTGGGAATGCCCCTCAATCAGATCCTGAACCAACAGAACGCCGCTTCCTTCCCCGCCAGCAGTCTCCTGTCGGCCGCAGCCAAAGCACAGCTAGCAAATCAAAACAAGCTCGGCGCGGCCGGCGTGGGGGCAGGTGGGGGAGGCAACGGGGGCGGCGTTGTCCCCCGAGGCGTGGAGGGACACAGCACTTTAAACCCGATGCTCCCGCCGAACTCCACCGTGCTGCTCAACGCCGCCGAGGGCCAGAGCGGCCGGGCGGCTCTGAGGGACAAGCTGATGGCCCAGCAGAGGGACCCCGCCCGCAAACGGAGACAGTCGCCCGGCGTCCCCGCGGTCAGCCACGACGCCAACGCCGTGGCGTACGGCGTGCTGAGCAAACGGGGCATGGGCGGACCCCACGCGGCGGGGCCCAGCGCCACCGAGCAGCTCCGAAAAGTGGGCCGGCTCGGACACCTCCCTCCAAACGCGTCCATGGCGCAGCTGCTCCAGTCCATGAGCTGCCAGAGCGCCCACGGCCATCGTCCGGCGGCCGGCCCCCAAGGGGCCGCGCAGCTTCACTACAGCAACAACACGGGTCTGGGTCCGGGTCCGGGTCCGGGTCCGCAGCAGCAGAACCTCCTGGCTCAGCAGAGGCTGCGGGTCTCGGGCGACGCCATGCAGCAGTGCCACAACATGGACGCTTCCGGGGGCCATCTTGGCCCTCGCCCGGGCCAGTTTCCCGACATGATGGCCCAAATGCAGGCCTCCTCCATGAGGAACTGTGGCCCCCTGGGTCCTGATCGCATGCCACTGGGGTGTCCCAACCCCAACCCCCCACCGCTGTCCCATCCCGGCCCCCACCCCTCGCAGCAGAGCCTCCATCACGCCATGGGGCGGGCTAACGCGGTGGCGATGCCACATGGGGGAGGCGACGGAGGCTGTGCGCACGCCATCGCTGAGAAAGGTGAGACGGCACTGCAATACACACCGCTGGGTGTGAGAGAGAGAGAAGGCGGGGCTAAGGGTACACCTGTACCAGTTAAAACTCGCACGTCCGGTCGCTTCTCGGGGAGGGGCGCGGTTCGTCCCGTAGCGGGTGAACCCCCCTCTCCTGTTTGGGGACGTTTCATATTCAGCGCTAAAATAACTCGATGATGATGATGATGATGATGGTTGGATGAAGACGGCGGCGGCGATGAACTGAGACCTCAGGATGTCTGAGATACCGAGGCGGCTGATTCAGTCAGCCAGTGCCCCCCCCCCCTTTTGTTGTACCGGTGTGAGAAGATGGAAATGGGATGGGGAGCACCCAGCGGGCTGGTTGCTATGGTAACGACGGACCCTGAATGGAGGGTTCCGGCCCGTGAGCGTGTGCACGTCTGAGACGACTCGTGCGTCACAGTGTGCGTATGGGTGACTGTGCTTTTTTCCTGTTCACGCCGAGAAGGCCCGGTTCGCCGTGCTGCCCCCCCCCCCCCCCCGAGCCCTCGTGTTCTATTAGAACTGAGAACCGCCGAACGGAACTCGGTTCCACCGACGTTCTGCCGGGCTTTGAGCTCATTTTGAGGACGTGTTCTGGATCTCGGAAGCTGTGAGAGGGGGGGGGGCTTCTAGCATTAGCCATCTGTTTCTAGACAGCAAGCAAGCCCCCCCCTCAAAAGAAATACCCCGAAGTTCATTGTGCTACCCCCCCAGGCCTCCTCCAGCCCAGCTGACTGCCCCCCATCCCCCCATCCACCCACCCAGCTCCCCCAACAAGCTTCCTGGCGGTGGACAGCGCCACCAATCATCACTCGGTTCCTATGGTAACCTCCCCCGGCAACAGCCGTCACTATATCATAGCAGCAGCAGACGACCTGGGGAAGATGGGGGGAGGGGGGGGTTCTGGCCGAGTCGCGGTTCACGGCGTTAGCGAGGCGAGAGAGAGGAGAAGAAAGAAAAGGGGAGGGGACAAAATGGAGAACACACACAGCTGCCCTTTAGCGCCGCGGCGTCGCAGCAGCTGCTCCGGGCGCTACTCGTCCTCACGCCCACCCCGGCAGCTCGGCCTCGGCTTTGTGTGCACGCCGCGGCGCCGCCATTCACGCCTACATCTGTGGCCTCGCTGCCTGTTTTGTCTTTTTAAGAACTCGTCTGTCTGGCCGTCAGCGCCGCGGATCGGACACGCGCTGCCGTCCCTTTCTGCTAGCGAACGGTACGCTTTGAAGCGTATAAATCCCGCCGGCGTGCTGAATGGAGCCCCCCGTTATTCCAGCTCGATGTCCGAGCAGGCAAAGCTGGGATTTACCCAAAGTTTCGTTTGCCGTCTTGTATTTTTACACCGTATATTCGTAGCTTCGTGGCGTCGTAGCGTTCAGGAAACAGAAACGCTGTTTTTAGTTTTCTGTACGCCATGCAGGAAGCGTGTGACCCGAACGGATCGGGTGTTGACGGCGACGCTACCACGGCGCCGCTCTGACCTTCGTTTGACCTCTGGATGGCGTTGCAGGGAACCCCTCGTCGCTCGGATGCGGCATGGGCGGCCTGCAGCAACGTGTCGGCCCTGGTGGAGGCCAGATGTACCAGCAGCAGGTCCACCAGGGCATGCAGCAGGGGGGCGGCCCCCACCCAGCCTACCAGGTGCAGCAGCACTTCCCCGAGAACCCGCCCTACGCCGACGGCGGCGGCGCTAACCCGGGCTCCATGGCCTGCCTGTACCAGAACTACCAGGTAGATGTTCGCCACGCTTTGAGACGTGACCTTTGTGTCGTGACCTTTGTGTCGTGACCTTCGTGTCGTGACCTTCGTGTCGTGACCTTCGTGTCGTGACCTTCGTGTCGTGACCTTGTTATTGCGCCCACAGCAGGGGATGATGTCGCAGCAGCAGTTCAGGGACGCCCAGCGTCCCCAGAGCGATGGCTCCGACGGGCGCCCGGAGTCCGTGGACGCCATTTACAGGGCCGTGGTGGACGCCGCGAGCAAGGGCGTGCATGTTACCATAACAACCACGGTGAGCGGGACCACGCAGGCCAGTCCGGTGCCTGCCCTCAGCGCCATGAGTGCCTTCACCGCCTCCATAGGGGAGCCCGTCAACGCGGTCCCGCACAGGCACCAGGAGGGGGAGCCGCCGTCGCAGCAAGCCAGGCAGAGGCAGGCCAGGCCGGGGCGGGGCCAGAGGAACGTGGACCCAGGGAGGGGCACCCCAGACAGCCACGAGGCCGCCGACTACTTCCGCTCGCCGGGCCGCGGGACTCCGAGGGGGCAGTGGGACGGGGAGGCGCAGCACGGAGGGGGCTTCGATGCCCACAGCAGCGGCTCCTGGGGTGGGGAGGAGTTCCTGGAGTGCTCCACTCGAGTGAGGAGTAGTCCTTGCATGGCCCCCGCCCCCCCCTGGCCCGCCGAGGGGTCCACCGACCACCTCCTGGCCGCGGCTCACGACAAGGCCTTTCTGGAGGACGGCTACGGCTTCAGCGACTGCAGTCGGACTCCGGCCGCCTACAAGGAGCAGAAGGCGGAGCGCTGCGTCCACGTCAACGGCGCCGCCGCCCACTTCGGCGCCCGGGGTTACGGGGATGTCCTGGGCCCCCCGCGGCAGGAGCTGACGGGGGACGACCAGTCGCCGGGCTCCTCCACCAGCCTGGAGGGGCCGCTGGCGTCGGCCAAAGACTACGGCCACTACAACGGCCACTTCAACGGCACGGCGCCGAGCCCCTCGGACACCAAGAGCCTGAGCAGCGAGGAGGACCTGAGGCAGCCGGACTCGCCCTCCTCCGACCTGCTCCACTACCGCTCCCGGACCTTCAACATGGGCGAGCTGGTGTGGGGCCAGCTGAAGGGCTTCCCCCCCTGGCCCGCCAAGCTGGCCGGGGGCGAACGGACGCACGGCGCCGCGATGCAGCTGCGCGAGCAGGCCAAGGTGAGAAAACGGGGGGGGGGGGGTAGCGGGGGGGTGTCTGTCTGTGCCACCAAACAGTCCTGAGTGTGTCGGTCCCGTTTCCCTGCAGGCAGAGCCAGAGAAGCTAAAAACACTAACCCACGACCTGGAGGCGCTCGACCGCGCCGCCAAAAGAGGCCTCAAGTAAGTAGACGACGCTCGGCGGCCATCAGGGCCTCGCCGCGGGGGGGGAGGAGTCTGCCGCTCGGCTTTAACGCCAGTGTGAATGTCGTCCCACAGACCGGGCAAACTGAATAATCACCTGGAAGCGGCGATCCACGAGGCCATGAGCGAGCTGGACAAGATGTCGGCCACGGTGAGTACCTGAGCCCCCCCCCCCCCCCCCGGAGGCCGAGGGCCACGCTTCGGAACGGCCATCCTCACCGCGGCGCGTCTTCCCGTGCGCTTCAGATGCCGTCCAGGGACCGCCAGGTGAAGCTCCCCAAGCCCAAGAGGAGGAAGATCTCCAGATAACGTTGAATGCGTCGGCCCAAGAGCGCCCCCCCGAAGCCGTCGGGCGCCGCCGGACGCCGTCTGAGCGCTCGCCGCAGGTGCTACACGGACTCGGTGCTTCCCTGCTCCATGATGCCAACTGGACTCACGGACTACAGAAGGTGCTGGAACTTCCCGTCACCCGACGGTTTTACCCTACACTGCAGGGGGGGGGGGGGGGGGGGAGAAATGGTTGCAATTTGTCTACAGCTCACTGAATTACCTATTTTTTTCTAGCATAAGACGGTAAAAACACACAAAAAAAAAAAAGCTCCAAGCATTACCTTACATATTTAAGAAAAATAGACAGTCCAAATATTTCTGATACATTTTCAAATATGTGTATAGATAACCCTGAAATGTCCTGCTATTCAGACGTGTATGTAAATACTGTACAGTCACGTACAGGCGTGCCCGGATGCACATTTTATCTTTTATTGTACAAAACAAAGCAGAAGTGAACCGGCGTGTTGCTTTCTATTCGTGCACAGGAGAACGACGAACACAACCTTAAAGCTTTTATACGACGGACTGGGAGGCGCGCTCGTTACGTTTTTATTTACAGGGAACCGCAGGCATGAGCGTTGAGTTCACACACACGCACACACACACGCACACACACACACACACATACACACACACACCGCTTCGTGTGTTCATTTGTATTGATCCAGAATGAACTTTACCAGCAGGAAGTGTTCAGACGTTCTGATCTAAACCTGATTGGCTGGTTGTCTGAACGGGCCAATCAGGATTAACTCCAAACATCCCATTGCATTCTGGTCCATCTGCTCCTGCGCTGTGATTTATTTTCTACTTTTATCACAGTTACAATTCAGCACGTTCGGATGCGAACTGAAGCATCGGCGGTGCTGGGAAACCCAGAGCGTCCCTGAAGGCATCACCAGGTGGACTTTCCTCCAGCCACAGCGGCGTCGCGGGGGGGGGGTGTTTTAGTTTTTTACTTGTTGATGTAAATTATTTATGTACAGTACTCCATATTTATTTTAAGCTTTACAGATCTGCTAGATGGCAATAATACTACCAGGAGTTGAGAACTCAAGCCTTATATGTGTACACGTATGTTTTTAACACTTGACAGACGGTATATTCATCACAGATGTCCTGTTCCGTTTTATTTAAGCATCACAGGTCTTGGTCACGAGTCTGTCGGTCGAAGCGGCGTCTCCACAGCCGCGCTCAGAACCACCTGCAGAATCGTCCAGTGCAATGTAGCAACCGGCGGTCAAAAATCATCTGCGTTTCCAGCCGTCGAGCGAGAGACGACGGTAAAAGCTCTTAAGAAACGACGAGCCTCGAACGCAACCTGAGAAATACTCGTTTATGTCTTTGAGGGATCTCGCAGCCGTCTTCTCGTTCCGACCTTTCGCCATGCGCGCGCGGGAAAACTCGAGGGCATTTTGAAGACTTTCGCAGCCTTCGGAAATATCAGTATTGAGAGTTTTTGAATGATTTTAAATGTCAAAAGCGTAAAGAAACTTCAGGGTGCACGTTTTCGAACCTCGCGGTTGAGTCTGTACTGTAATCCGTGGCGTGGAAATCCTGCCGTTTTCAAAATGTGACGTTCTGCGTGGAGAACGCGAGCGCTCTCGGTAAAGTTCATTCTGCCTCTCGCCCGTTTGTTTCGTGAAAGGACATGCGGGGGGAACCCATGACTTATGGATCCGTTATCAGTTTCCTGTTCGTCGTGATCGGACGTTTTGAGATGGTCTGTGCTCCCCCTTTTCTCCCCCCCGTCCCACTTGAGATTGTGTGCGTGTTGAAGTCTGAGTGAATTTTTCTCTTGTCAGTATTTTATTTTTCAACTTGTAATTAAGTATATATTTCCCCACTAATATATACTTAACAGAAAATAGACATGTGTGAAGTATGACGTGCACTTGATTGCTCTGGTTTGGTTCTTTTTGCGTTAATGTGGGTTAGGGATAGCTTGTCCATTACTTTGAGGTTTTTTTTTTTTTAAAGGTTTAATGTAAATATTGTGAAACATTACAGGTCATGCAGTGATGTAACATTTGAAGAATGTTGCACAGATGTTTAAGATATTAAAAACATGCTCACTCTTACTTGAACGATCTGCCGTGCGATGTCTATTTACTTTCCACCTTTCCTTAGGATTCATTTTTTTCATTTTCATTTTTTTTTTTTTGTTGCACACTGCCCTCTGCTGGATTCCCAAGAGGAGACGAGCACAATTCAGGAATCTGAATAAATGGCAGGAAATAAGTTAAAATCTATTTAATCATCTTCGACTCGTCTCGGGGTCCATTTAGTGGCTTCTGGTTCTGTAAGCTGAGCTTAAAACCGCTTTATGGACCTACATCGAACTGCATCGTTTATAATTTAGCCAATGACAGGCTGTAGTTCTGGCTCCTCCTCCTCTGACGGTAAGAGCGTGACATCATTTCCTGTTTCAACTTTGTTGCGGCTTTTACTAAAGTCAAGTCCGGTAGATTTTATTTATTTATCATTTATTTAGATTTAGAAGTTAAATATATTAAAGTACTTTCGTTAACGCCTCGTAGTTATAAGTTAAATATATTAAGTTTAATTATAGCGCCCACTCTACACATTCGTGTCTTAATTGGATTCATTAGACGTGAAATTAAATTCTGGTTGCGCGCGCACGGGGAGCAAGAAGCGGCGGTGGTGCTGATGCGGGGCTCGGGTGCGCGCCGCGCGTCGGCGCCCCGGGAGCGCGCCGTGGATGGAAGTCAGGACGGATGCGGTGGTCCCTGCGTGTCCGACTCCTGACGCAGCAGACCCGGGCCAGCGCGCACGCTGCTCGCCCCCCGCCGCTAGGACGCACCTTCTGCAGACACTCCACCGACGGCTGGCCGGTGAGTTTGGTCCTGGGTGAAGCTCCAAGGCCCCGCCCGGTCCCTGAACCTCACTGCGG
This sequence comes from Brachionichthys hirsutus, assembly GCF_040956055.1. Taxonomy (NCBI): domain Eukaryota; kingdom Metazoa; phylum Chordata; class Actinopteri; order Lophiiformes; family Brachionichthyidae; genus Brachionichthys; species Brachionichthys hirsutus. The sequence goes on along the minus strand of NC_090920.1, from coordinate 2,166,961 downwards.
GCATCACCCTGCTCGAATCAGACCCCCCCCCCCCCCCCCCTTTGTTTATTTGTTTGTGCGTTATTTGCAGGGTGCGGAGTGAACGGCGGCCGCAGCAGCAGACGTGATGGACGCGTCGGAGTGCGGCGTGAGAGTCGTGTGTCGCTTCAGGCCCCTGAACCAGGCCGAAATCAGCCGGGGGGACAAGTACATCCCGAGATTCAAAGAGGACGACACGGTGGTCATAACGGCAAGTGTGTGTGTGTGTGTGTGTGTGTGTGTGTGTGTGTGTGTGTGCGTGTGTGTGTGCGTGTGTGTGTGAGGCGGGGCAGTCGTCCCGCAGCAGAGGAGAGGAGACGCTAGAATCCCAACACGGACTCCAGTCCAGATTCAGAGATGCACCCGATAGGCCGCCTGCTCACACACTGACTAGATCCCTCTCATCACGTGTCCCTAACGTGTGTGTGTGTGTGTGTGTGTGTCGCCCCCCCCCCCCCCCCCCTACAGAGCAAACCCTACGTGTTCGACCGCGTGCTGCCTCCCGACGCGTCACAGGAACGCGTGTACGACCAGTGCGCCAAGCAGATCGTCAAAGGTAGGCGCCTCCGACCCGGTGACGTGGGAGGACTCGTTCCGGGACTCGGTTCCGGGACTCGGTTCAATGATTCTGATTGTGTCGCTCCAGATGTTCTGGCCGGTTATAACGGGACCATCTTCGCCTACGGGCAGACGTCCTCCGGGAAGACGCACACCATGGAGGTGAGACCGGACTCTCGGGGTCGAGTGTGTGGTAGAATAATCCGCTTTTAATCCCGTTCTGCCGAGTTCAGGGCAAACTGCACGACCCCCAGCTGATGGGAATCATCCCCCGCATCGCCCACGACATCTTCGATCACATCTACTCCATGGACGAGAACCTGGAGTTCCACATCAAGGTGGGAAACGGCGAAGAATCGTTCTTCTTGCCTGGAAAGGAAAAGTAGAAATTAAAAGTCTGGCGTCTCTCTCTCTCTGCAGGTGTCTTATTTTGAAATCTACCTGGACAAGATCCGAGACCTGCTGGACGGTCAGGAAGACTATTTCTGTCATCTTTCGCGCACGTTGGGGTTAGTTTCCGTGGCGATGGGAGACGTTTTAAGTCGCCGTTTGTTCTGTCCGAAGTGTCCAAGACGAACCTCTCCGTGCACGAGGACAAAAACAGAGTGCCCTACGTGAAGGTTGGTAGAGTCTCAGGCGGCGTCCCGGCAGCAGCCGTGGGCCGGGTACCCGGTCTCCATGGCGACTCTCTGTGTGGCAGGGGTGCACGGAGCGTTTCGTGTCCAGTCCGGAGGAAGTGATGGACGTCATCGACGAGGGCAAAGCCCAACCGGCACGTGGCGGTGACGAGTACGGTGCCTCGTCTTTTCCATTTCCAGATGGAGATAACGGATGACCTTTGACCTTGACCCCCCCCCCCCCCCCCGGCAGACATGAACGAACACAGCTCCCGCAGCCACAGCATCTTCCTCATCAACATCAAGCAGGAGAACACGGAGACGGAGAAGAAGCTGTCGGGGAAGCTCTGCCTGGTGGACCTGGCAGGCAGCGAGAAGGTCGTCCTGGGTTCAGGGTCGGGTCAGCTGGTAGGGGGGGGTGGGGGGGGGGTTCTGTGGTGTAACGTGTGCTCCGGCTCGTTGGACAGGTCAGTAAGACGGGAGCGGAGGGCGCCGTGCTGGATGAGGCCAAGAACATCAACAAGTCCCTGTCGGCGCTGGGGAACGTCATCGCCGCTCTGGCTGACGGAACGGTCGGCGAGTCTCCGTCGCCTCCCCAAGAGTCGCGCCTTTTGAAGTCTTCGGCGTCATGCGTGTGGCTTTTATGTTTCAGAAAACGCACGTGCCCTACAGGGACAGCAAGATGACGCGCATCCTGCAGGACTCCCTGGGGGGGAACTGCCGCACCACCACCATCGTCTGCTGCTCGCCGTCCGTCTACAACGAGGCCGAGACCAAGTCCACCCTCATGTTTGGACAGAGGTCCCGACCCGTTTCCGACCCAGCCCCCCCCCGTCCGTCTGATGAAACTGACCGGACTCTGTGTCCCCCCCCCCGCTTCAGAGCCAAGACCATCAAGAACACGGTGTCGGTCAACCTGGAGCTGACGGCGGAGGAGTGGAAGAAGAAATACGGGAAGGAGAAGGAGAAGAACAAGAGCCTGAAGAGCGCCATCCGGCGGCTGGAGGCCGAACTCAGCCGCTGGAGGAACGGTGAGTCGGGCGGAGATCCTCCAAGTTCCTGCGCCTCCTAAGGAGGTGCCAGGAACGGGAGGGTTTATGTTACAGGGGAGGACGTCCCCGAGGAGGAGCGGCTGAGCGCCAAAGATCAGAAGAGCGCCGAGCCGCGCGACGACACGCCCGCCATCGAAAGCCTGACTCCGGCCGGAGGAGTCGTGTCCGCCGGCGGTGGCGGCGGCGACGAGCGGAGGAGGTACGAGGAGGACGTCAGCAACCTGTACAAACAGCTGGACGACAAGGTGAGTCCTCCTCCCTCTCTGGCAGCAGGAGAAGGAGAAACCAGACGCCATTGATGGGAGGTGCCGTCCACAGGACGGCGAGATCAACCGGCACAGCCAGCTGGCCGAGAAGCTGAAGGAGCAGATGGTGGACCAGGAGGAGGTGATGCCTCAGGAGGAGGTTCCTTCTGTCCGCGTGAGGGAGTGCGCCGTCTTAAATCCAGCCCCCGATCTCCTCGTTAGCTCCTGGCATCGACGCGCCGCGACCACGAGAAGATCCAGGAGGAGCTACGCCGCCTGCAGGCGGACAACGAGCTGGCCAGGGAGGAGGTGAAGGAGGTGCTGCAGGCCCTGGAGGAGCTGGCTATCAACTACGACCAGAAGAGCCAAGCGGTGGAGGAGAGAGACCGGACCAACCTGCAGCTGAGCGAGGAGCTGCAGCACACGGCGGTGAGTGCGCCTCCTCGTTGGGGGGACGGGGGACGGGGGGGGCGGGAGCAACCAACGTTGACGTCCCCGCGCGTGTCGTGGACAGACGCTGCTGTCGGCCGTGCAGAAGGAGCTCAGCCAGCTGCAGGAGCTGAGCGGCCTGCAGAGGAGGAGAGCCTCCGAGGTCCTCAACCTCCTGCTGCGGGACCTCGGCGACATCGGCGCCGTCGTCGGCGCCGGCGACGTCAAGACGGCGGCGGAGGAGGAGGAGGAGGAGTTCACCGCGGCGCGCCTCTACGTCTGCAAGGTGAAGTCCGAGGTCAGGTCTCTGGTGAACCGGGGCAGGCAGCTGGAGAGCAGCCGGGCTGAAGCGCAGCGCAAGATCCAGGCCAACGAGAAGGAGCTGGGCTCCTGCCACCTCCTCGTGTCCCAGGTGAGCGTCTCCGCACGGCGATCCACGCCCCCCCCCCCCCCCCTCTGAGCCGTCCTCCTCCGCTCGCAGCATCAGGCCAAGATCAGGTCTCTGACGGACTACATGCAGAACACGGAGCGGAAGAGGAGGCAGCTGGAGGAGAGTCGGGACGTCCTCGCCGAGGAGCTCGCGGGACTCCGGCCGCACCTCCACGCGTCGCTCTCAGAGAAGGGGCACGAGAAGGAGGGGGATATCGGCGGACTGGTTGGAGGCGAAGACGTCAAGGTGAGGACGGGCGAACCCGAACCCGAACCTAGATCCCCGAGTGATCGTGGTTTTCTGACGTCTCCAGAAGACGCTGGCGGAGCAGCTGGAGACCCACAAGGAGGCGCATCGGAAGCAGCTGGGCCGCCTCCGGGACGAGATCGAGGACAAGCAGAGGACGCTGGACGAGCTGGCGGAGTGAGGACGCGTCATTGTGTTCCAAGACGCGCAGCGCGGCACAATCCGTCCTTCATTTTGTCCCCTCTTCTTCCTCCGACAGCCTGAACCAGGGTCTGCTCCTGGAGCAGGAGAGACACGCGTCGGACTGCGAGAAACTGAAGGCCGAGGAGCAGGAGAAGGAGGCGGAGCTGCAGAGACTCACGTAGAACCTCTGACTGCAGGATTGTGTCCTCTGATGGGGGGGACTTTGTGTCTTTCAGTAACACCTGATTTGTGTCCAGGCTTCTGCGTGAGCAGAAGGAGGAGGCCCGGGAGGACCTGAAGGGCCTGGAGGAGACCGTGGTGAGTGGTCTCATGTCCTCCCTGTTTTGGACGGGTCCGGGTCTGGGGACATTTCGGTACCGATGACGTCGTCTCCTCCGAATTGTTCCTCCAGGCCAAAGAGCTGCAGACTCTGCACAGCCTGCGAAAGCTGTTCGTTCAGGATCTCAGCATGCGGGTCAAAAAGGTGACCCCCCCCCCCCCCCCCGCCTCCCTCTGGGTGTGGCTCCCCCCGCTGTTTGTGGGCGTCGCCCTTTGACACTGAGCGCTGTGTTTCAGAGTGCAGAGCTGGACGGCGAGGAGGGACTTGGTAACGTGGCCCAGAAACAGAAGATCTCCTTCCTGGAGAACAACTTGGAGCGGCTCACCAAGGTCCACAAGCAGGTAACGACCCCGGGGGGGGGGGGCGGGACTGTTGCCCTCGGTTACCGTTAGCGTAACGGCAACGCCGCCGGGTTGTCCTTCCCGCTCTCAGCTGGTCCGGGACAACGCGGACCTTCGCTGCGAGCTGCCGAAGCTGGAGAAGCGTCTGCGGGCGACGGCCGAGCGGGTCAGAGCCCTGGAGAGCGCCCTGAGGGAGGCCAAGGAGAACGCCATGAGGGACCGGAAGCGCTACCAGCAGGAGGTGGACCGGATCAAAGAGGCCGTCCGGGCCAAGAACATGGCCAGGAGGGGGCTGTCGGCGCAGATCGGTGAGCCGGCGGTCGGATGTAAAGGTTTCAGGCTTCGACAGGAAAGACGGGAAAACGGCTGTTTTTGTTTTCCTTTGCGCTTCAGCTAAGCCGATTCGGCCGGGCCGTCATCCGCCGCCGTCCCCCGTCAGCGCCTCCATCCGGGGGGGAGGAGTCTACAGCCACAGCTAAAGCCAAGCTTAGCCCCGTGAGAACAGTCTGTGACGTCTTCAACCCGATTCGGCAGATGAGAAACATTCTGAACGTAAGAACGTCTGTGCTCTGTTTCCTGCAGACCGGCAAGTCAACGCATGTCCACAACAAGCCCCACCCCTTTCCACTGGAGCACCAATGAGGGGACGTCACGAGCCACAAGTTCACGTACAGCTCTGATGTAGTATTTACTGAATGTAGACGTCTGAGGCCCCTCCCTCTAAGACCATGTCAGCCAATCGGATCCCGTTCGTGCAGACGGAGACGCTTTAGCAGCGACAGGAAGCGCTAGGTCGTTCCTGCTGCCTCGTTTCACCGTCGCCGAGAAACAAACCTGACTTTTAGTTCTTTCAAAAAGTCCCAAAAAAAAGTCGCGACATTGAAATTTGAATATCCACAGGGACGCTGATCAGCCAATCAGCAGTCCACCAGAATTTGATCGGGAACGGTCCCTCTCAGACGTCCCTCTTCCTCCTCCTCCTCCTCCCAGTCGAGGTGAGACATGTAATCCCTCGGGTGAATTCTGGCTCGGGCCCGGAGTCTCCTCCCAGTCGGACCTTTTGATTGTTTGAGTGATCGGGGGGGGGGGGGGGGGGTGGCTGCACCCTTCGAGATCAATAAAGGAATGTAAGTGCATGGACCCGGAGCGTGTCTCCGAGGCATGCTCGGGGGGGGGGCGGGGGGGACTTCCTGTTGCATCATACCTGCATTCAGCGCTAATAAAGACGTAGCTATTTGACCTTCGTTTCGCTCACTGGTGTGTCACAATGAGGCGATGATCACGACGTCCAGATATAATCTTTAATCCCCACACACGGTAGTTCCCTCGGTAACGTTGCACATCATCGTCGGGTTCGGACGGAACAGACAGATTTTGGTTGGGTCGTGAGTCAACGGATAAAAATAATAACCCTTAAATAAATAATGGAAACGTCTCCTCCGACCGACCGCAGGTGAAGCTCTACACACCGAATACGACAATGTGACGGGACGGTTAAGCCATTAAGCGTCTGTACAAATGGATCTTCACATATTTCACGCACTTGATGAGACACCACTTTTGGCCAACATACCGACGGGCAGGTACCCGATGTCCCCCCCCCCCCCCTCCCCGCGTTCTCCGAGTCTCTAAAAGGTTCCCCAGGTGCTCCCCTGTGGCGCTCCCTCTCCCTCGCATGCACCTTTCCTTCTCTCACGGCGGCGATCGCACACACACACACACACACACACACGCGCACACACACACAAACACCCACGGGACACGCGCGCTGTCCGCGTCCTCTCTACACCCAGGAGTCCGGGGAGCCGTTGAACTTGCTGGCCCTGTTCGAAGGCCTCCGCGTGGTGGAGTAGAAGTCCACGTAGTTGGTGTTGGCTTTGAGCCGGAGCGACTGGCCGGCGTAGCCGTCCGGGGAGGACGGGCTCAGGGGGACGGGCTCGTCCTCGTGGGGCTCCTCGCCGTAGCCTTGAGGGGAGGACAGGTACATTCGGTAGCTGTTGTAGTTCTTCCTGTCGGGTTCGTCGTAAAATGGCTCTGTGTGCTGGAAGACAAACGGCAATGTGAGGACTGACCCAAAGAGCCGGTTCCGTCAGTCGTTCCCCTGAACTCACCTGGGACCGCCTCAAGTCCTCTCCCGACTGGGAGGAATATGTCCCGATGAAATAGGGAGTTTTCTTCTCGGACCCTGAAGTTGAAAATCCAATGTAATTCAGAATTAGATTTTAAAAAGCGCTTATGAACAGTGGTCCGAACACTGATCCCTGCGGGACACCCAGGGACGCCCACCTGTGTGCTGCTGCTTGTGTAAACTGTTGTCTCCGTAATAGGTGTCGAATTGCATAGACGGCTGCGCCCTCTGGTAGTTCGTACTGTGTCTTCTTATTCCCAGCATCGCTGGCGAGGATGTGGCGCTGCCACCTTGGGGGGGGGGGGGGAGGAGAAGAAGACCCCGTCCCATTTCAGACGAATGTTTCTGTCGCTTTATTTGCCCGTATTTCAGACCGGATTTGCTTACCCGATTGGACGACGGGAGACATCTGCATCGGGCTGGTGGGCAGGGTCGGCTGCGACAGGTAGCGGTCCCGCTCCGGCGTGGAGACGGGGGTGATGAAGTGGGTGTAGCTCCAGCCGTCCTGCGTGGACACGAGGTTCGGTGAGTACAAAGAGAAGGCGTGTTCTGACGGTAAAGCGGGGGGGGGGGGGGGGGACACACACACCTGTTTGTAGAGGCTCCTAAGCTCCCGGTACTGCCACAGCGTGTTCAACACCTGCGCCGCCGCCTTCACCACCTTCCCGGAATACCTGCAACGTCTCCGTGTGAGAAGCTGCCGACCCCCCCCCCCACCTTCCCTTCCCCTCCTACCCTTTCCCGCGTCCTTTGCCGATGTCCACCAGCTTCTCGATGCCTCCGCTGTCGGCTAAGGCTTTGGCGTTCTCCACGTTGCGGCTGGTGACCTCGTGCAGCGTGCAGCAGACGGACGCCACCGTGTCGTCCGACAGCACCGACGGGTTGCTGGCGGGTAGCCGGTTCACCAAGTCCCGCATGGCGTACTTTCCTTCGGGGTGACACACGGAACCTGGACTTTAGTCCAACTGGCAGAAAGGTCCCCCCCCCCCCCTCCCTCCTGTGTGTTCGGACCTATTAGCTCCTTGTTGCGGCTGTCCAGCGCCATGTTGCGGAGAGCAGTGGCGACGGAGCAGACCACCCGGTCGTTGTCCATCCTCAGTAGTTCCACCAGGATGGGCAGGCCTTTCTCCTTGCGCACCGCCGCCCGGATGTAGGCCGAGAACTGCGGGCACAGTTTTAGTCGCTTAAAGGTTCTACAGGAGGCCCGGTTCGGGGAGGAAGGCACCGACCTTCCAGTTTCCAGCGGAGAGGTTCTGCAGCGATCCGGCGGCGCCCTCCAGCGTGGAGGGGTTGGAGCTCTCCGCCAGCAGGTTGAGGTAGGGCTTCACCACCATTGGGTGCCAGAGAAGCTCCGCCCCCCTCAGGGTTTGGGGGAACCCCGGTGGGCGTGACGCCGTCCCACTGCACGGAGACACAAACACGGAGGTGTCGGAACATTTGGGTCTGAGCCTAAATGCTGCTTTTCTCCTCGTTTCTCCTCGTTGCACCTTCTCGTCAGGCCAGCCGCCTCGCTTCCTGCCACGCCTCCTCTTGCCCCAGCACAGGTAGTCCAGCTCCTTGGCCGGGGAGGAGAAGCCCAGCAGGGTGTCCAGCTCCTGGTTGCCGAGGAGACGAGAAGAAGGCATCTCCACCTCCAACCGGTAGGAGAGGTTCCTCAGGGTGCAGACGCTGTTCTCCACGATCTGAGGCGGGGCAGGGAATTTAAAATGAAGAACGTTAATCTATGATATGTTATACTGGATTGGTGCTGTGCACCGCTGACCACTTGGGGGCGTCAGAGTAATGTATAAGTTCTGTAAGCGTAATCCTGATCATTCTGAATATCGATTTCATTTAGCGACAGTGATTGTGCTCATAAAATCCGATGAGGATAATGGTGCAAAGGAGATCACTATTCTGATCTATGACTGCAGATCAATAAGTATGGATCGGTAAAGCCGGGCGGCACCTTGCTGTCGTAGTCGGCGGTGTTGACGCAGACCCTGAGAACATGGAGCAGCGAATCGACCAGACCTTCGCAGCATCGCAGCTGACTCCTCGCCTCCTCCCCTGCTGAGCTCAGGTTCCTGCCACACACACACACACACACACACACACACACACACACACACACACACACGCGCGCGCACACACACACACACATTCAGATGGAGCTGCAGTGTGTGAATCCCCCCACAGGGTGGCCTGAAATCCTGCCCGGATACAGTAAAGGAGCGAGCCGATCCTCCAATAGAAGGCTTTGGCTGTTGCTAATGGAGCGCTGGCGTGGGGAGACTGCACAACAGCATACGTCTCCCATAATGCATTTCTATACTATTAACGGCGAGGAGTGGGGGCGGGGGGCGGGCTCACCTCAGGCAGCCGCTGGTGTTACGCAGCAGCAGGGAGGACTGGAACTTGGCTTTGTGCTCGTCCCGGTGGGGGGCGCCGCTCCAGCCCGAGTGGGGGATGACCACGGTGTTGGTCAGCGTGGTCAGGGCGTCACGGATGATGGTCATCTTCACCGCGTCGCACGACGACAGGTTCCACAGCACGCCTACGGGTGAGAGGGTCGCACGAACAAACTGAAGCCTCAGCTTCAGCCGACGCCAAACCCCCCCGCCGCCGCCGGACGCACCGGTGACCAGCTCGCGGACGTCGTTGTCCGTGGTTTTCCTGAGGAGGCGCAGGAGGGCGGGAACGCCGCCGCAGTTCCTCAGCGCCACCTTGTTGTTGTCGGTGGCCTTGCTGTAAACCAGGTTCCTCAGGGCCCCGCAGGCGCTCTTCTGGACCTCGGCCACCTTGTGGTCCAGCTGGTCCACCAGGTGCTGGATCCCTCCCAGGTGACACACCTAAAGCAATGCGTGATGGAGTGATGACATCACTGGAGGGAGGGGCCTAACTAACCCTCCACCTGAGGGTCTCTGACGTCTGTCCGGTCACCCACCTCCACCTTGATGAGGTTGTCTCCGTAGCAAAGGTGCTGCAGGTAGGCGGCGGCGTTGGCCTGGACGGAGGGGAAGTGATGCTGCAGCATGTGGATGACCTCCGGCAGCTCGGGGTCACGCCAGGCGAACTCCCTGCAGGGACAGGAAGACCCTTCAGGACTCGGATCGCAGCAGATGGACAACGCCCGGGTCCCGGTGTGAGCCGCGGGCTACCGGGGGTCCTTGTGGATGCTCTCTATGGACGGGGTCCGAGTGGCCGCCCGGTCCGCCGGTCCGGAGTGGCGATGGGAGAAGACGGGTTCGCCGGAGACCCTGTAGGCGTCGGCGTACAGCGCCGCCGTGCTCAGCCCGTAGCTGCTTCTTTGGTACGGCAGCGCGCCGCAGTGGCTGCCGGTCCGAGGGAGGGTCCCCAAACCTGAGGGGGGGGGCAGGACAGAGACAGTTCTAAAGGAGCTTAAATCTCCACCAGACTGGAACAGACCTTCATCTCGTGGATTTAGAACCTCACAGAGTTCTTTGGAAAACATATCTGAATTCATGCACACATCAAATCTCACTCGTGTGCAGAGTCTGACCCCGCTGCAGCAGTACCTGTGTGGCTCCTGTAGAGGGAGCCCTGGGCGTCGTGGGTGGGGCTGTGGAACAGGGGGCTGTGGAAGGTCGGCTCATCAAAAACAGGCGTCGTGTGACAGTCGGGGACAAGGCCGCCCTCAGATCCGGGTCGATGTGCCCGGCGTAGGAGCTGTGAAGCCCTGCGGGGACACGGGACGTCATAAAAGGCTGTTAGAGAGGGGGACGGACTAAATCCGGACACTTTGTGTCTGAATAAACACGTTTCTGAGCAGCAAAACGGCAAATCTCCATCCCACGCTTCACTTCCTGGATGATGACGTCACCGCAGATTAGAGGCCGTGGGGAGATTAGACCAAACACAACGCTGTCGCCGTGACGTCGGAGACGCCGGACGAGCCTCCCTTCAATCGGGGAGTCACCCACGTCCCCGGAACCGAAAAACAGATCATCTGTTATCTTAATCTATCGCTATTAGCCTGTAATCTGAGATTATGGTGGCTCTGCAGGATCTCTGAGAATAAGGATTTACTCCACGTATTAGGTTCAATGGACCCAGAACCAACGGGCCGCGGCCCGGCACCGGTCCGTGACGCCTTTGTCTGATTCTGAGGATCCACATTGGACACGAGGACATTCGTCGTGTCTCAACCCCCAGGTGGGACCGCCCGGTTCCGGCGAAGCGAGCCCACTGACCCGGCGCTCCGGTGAGTTGTGTTTTTCTGCGATCGAGACGCCTCTATATGGGTCAGTGGGAGGAGTAATCTGCACGGCTGCAGCGTCCGCAGCGAAGCGGGGACGGGACAAGAGGAGGACACGCTGCAAGAGACGCTCATCTTCCTCATCCGTCGTCAGCGCGGCTGCTTTTAAGTCCCGAGTTCGACGAGTCGTCTGTAAAGCAGATTTCGGCGGCGACGGAATAATCCCCTCTCAAGTTTCTAATCCAGCCTCGGTTGTCTTTACCAGTCAGAGCAGTCACAAAGTCAAAGGATGGATTTCCAGGGATGTCAGGGCTCCTCCTCCTCCTCCTCCTCCTCCTCCTCACCCTCCTCATCGTCCTCCTCTCAGCTCCGTCGTTGACTTTAGGTTTAGCATCGTCCCCATCAAAGAGGAGCTGAAGTCCGTAACGGCGAATGAAGCTCCATCATCGTTGGGCGCCACCTGTTCCGGGCCGAACCCAGGGAGGGAGGTTGTTGCCAAGGTAACAGCAGCTGCAGACGCGTGAAGGAGCGCTTTACAGCTGCTGCGCGGCAAGATTAGGAGCACATCTGGATTCAAAATATCCCTGTTTGTCATATTGGCGAGCATCAAAGGAGGTTGGATCAATCCCAGCAGCGGCGATCGGACTAAAACGTCCATTTATGGAGCTCCCCGGGATAAAAAGCTCCGGCGTGACGCAGCTCGATGGAATAAACCCAGGAAGCCCTGGAATACCGGGAAACGAAGGAACGAGGAAATGATGCCGCGCCACTCTGGAGGCGGAGTCTGAGGCTCTCTGGCCCAGACTTGACCCGGTTTCATCTTTTGGGGGTAAACCGATTGAGGCCGGACCGCCCACTCAACACGCGTTCTGTTATCTGCACCATGTGGCCCCAGAACCACCGAGCTGACCATATATGGTCGTGGGACTGACCTATGAGGCTGTCTGGGCGGGGCATGGCGCTCCTCTGGTACAGGCCGTATGGGTCTGCGCCGAAGCCCAGCGGCTGGCTCTGCCTGGGGAGGGTGGAGCCGTAGTGCTGCGGCACCGCCGTCATCCCGGAGCGCGCCGCCAGGCCCCTCCCCTCCACCAGAGAGAGGGTGGAGCCCAGGCGGCACACGCCTCCTCCCCCGCCACCAAAGGCCTGCATGGCATCCGCCGGGGAGGTTGGCGAGGGGCAGGAGGGCGGCATGCCGGTGCCCGGGAACACGGCGGCGAGGGCCTTGGGTTCGGAGAGGATGGGCGACCCGTAGGCGCTGCCGAGAGACGTCCTCAGGGAGACGCGGGAGGGAGAGACGGTTCCTGCCGTCCCGCCTCCGGGGGACTGGCTCCTGGATGGGAGGGAGGCCATCCTCCGCAGCATCCGGCCCGACACCTGGAGGAGACGGAATGGCGTTGAGTTAAACACCGTTTGCATCGATGAGGGGACGGGATGCGTGACGCGGGGGCGGGGGGGGGCGTGGGGGGGGTCGACCTACCGGCCCGGAGGCCTGGCCCTCGGCTCGGGGGCTCCGGGACGCGGACGCTCGGGGCTCTGAACGCACCACGTTCTGGTTGCTGTAGTAGCTCACGCTGCTGTCCTGGTAGCCGCTGTCGGAGTACGAGGTCATCTGGGCCGAGTGGCCCCCTGAGGAGGAGAGACGAGGGGGGGGGGGGGGTGGGGGGGGGGATGAAGATCTGCAGCTGCTGCTCTGAGCTTCTAAAGACGAGATCCTGCTGGATCAGCCTCCGTGGCTGCCCTACTTTCTCCTGCAGGAGGACAAGGAGGGAGGCGCGTAGGGATATATTTATACCAACACAAGCCGGGCCGAGGACAACCCGCGTTTAACCGGCGGCCATGTTTGGCGTTCCACTAAAAGCGAGATGGACTCCGGACCAAGAGTCCGGCAGCGGCGAGGCGGCGGATTCTCATGCAAACCGAAACACGCTATAAACGTCGGGCCGCACGGCGTGTACGTTCAACAGAGCCTCACTGTCATGCAGGGAGGCGCGGTCCGGTTCCGGCAGGTACAGCCCCTCCTCGGCCTCCAGGCGCCGCCCGGGACGTCCAGACGCCTCCGTGACTCCGCCCCCTGACTCGCCGCCTGCCAAACCATCTGCTTTCACGTTAAGCAGCGCCCGTCCAGCACGTCACGCACATATTTAGACACGCTAAATACGGAAGAGGGCAAATCTGATTGGAGGTTTAATCCTCTTGTTCTGGAAAACCAAATGTGGCGAGTCTTTCACGGCGTTTTTAAAGCTGCGCTTTTGCCTCGTCGGATGCAGACAGTGAGGAATGAGGGAGGAGCCACAGCCATTAGACCTTGACAGGATAGTAAATGGGCCCGTTTCATATATGAAAGCTACGCGTGATAAATGTAAATGACTCCTACCTGCAGACCTCCATGCAAACGACTTCTCTGACGAGCTGCGAGGAGAGGAGGAACATTTATGTTCACAAAAAAATAAAAACCTCTGGGCTAACAACACACCCCTGAGGTACTCCTGCAATGACTTCATGCTGACTGTTGGGCTAAAATCAAAGCTACGAAAGTTTTCTCTGATGAAACGCGCATCTTGTTATCAAACCCACCTGCTGCTGTCTCCTGCCGGGGACTCTGCTCCGAGCATGCACCTCTCCAGCTGGCTCGCCACGATCTGTCGCTCCTCCTCCAGCTCCCGAGTCAGTCGCTCAAACTGGAGCTCCTGCAAAGAAGTTCCAGCTGCGATTAAATCAAACATCGCGGTTCGATTGCCTGCTGGAGTTGCATCTAAAATTTAATCTGGTCGTTGTGACGGCCTCTTTTTTTTATTTAGGTCAGATGGGGGGTCACATGACCCCCAAACGTGATGCCTTCACTGTCTCTCCAGCTCAGTGGTTTTGTACAAAATGTTGATTTAATCATGAATGTTTTTGTGGAGTAAGATCAAATGATCGAAAAGGCAAAACAGAAAGTGACGAGATGAGAACGCGAGACGAGTCCAGAGACAGATCTCCTTGTGACAGCCTCCCCCGGGTCCAGGGAGTGACGTCTGGAGCCGGGCCCGGCGCCGCCGCCGGCACCAGCTGGACGCCGCCGGACCGTTCGCTCCGGTTCATTGTGTGATGAACAGCGAACTCAGACCGCCGCGTCTTTCCTGTCTCTCCGTGTCTTATCCAGACTGCATCTCTGCTCTCCGGGAAATGTTCGGCCTAGTTTCGCTGCTCGCCATCTTAAAGAAGGGAAAGCCACCGTTAAAGGCCTTAAAACGCCGCTTTAACCTCTCAGGATGTTTGTCCCCGACAAACCAGGAGGACAAGCAGAGACGCCGGTCTCTAGGAGGACGACGATAAAAAGGACATCGCTGGATCATATCTCAGCGCCCCTGACCCGTGTGACTCCTAACGGAACCATCCGGTTACTAACCGCCAAACAACCAGGACGCCACGCTTCCTGCCTTCTGCCTCGAGCTCGGTCCGTCTGCCAGCAGAGACGGAGGGAGTCAAACAGTCTGTCCACTCGCCCACCTTCGATGGGAGGCAAAGAGAGCGGTATTTTTAGGGACGTGAACAAAAGTTGCGTTTCTGCACTGCGGATCAGATCTGCTTCCCGGTGCAGAAAGCTGACGGGGGGGGCGCTGGATCGACAGCAGCGGTTCACCCCTCAGACTCAGAGTGACCCCTCGAGCCCTACGAGGCGCCGCCGTGCGTCACGTTCACACGGCAAATCCTGCTCTAACGCCCGAGAGCCGCCCCGAACGGCGACCGAGCAAGTCCTGAGAGGAATATCCTCGAGGAGGATTCTTTAACCCGTAAAAGGTCGAAGTGTCCCTACGGCGTCCTGAACCGCACACCGTCCTCGCCCTCGCCCTGCACACGTCTGTCGCGCCCCTCATTTCAACGGGCTCAATGGGCGTAGTGGAGAAACATCCGGCGATGTGCTCTATTTAGCACGTGTGCTTCGCCTCGCTCCGCCCGTCCCAGACCGTCTTTGCGTCCACGTTGAGGGTTGCTGCGTGTGCGCACGGCGTGTTTCTGTTTGGTTAGCAGAACCGTGTGAACAGTCAGAAACGTCGACGTCAGGTAACCGGGGGAGACGGTCAGGACCGTTGTCGCTCTGGCAACACGCAGCCGACGGCGAGACCGACGTCGGATGGAATGTAATTAGACTAGAGGAGGCCCAGCGTGGACATCCGTTGTGGATCACCCTCATTTGGAGACGGAATGTCCTCGGCGTCTCCTACCTGCTCTTTGACGGAAGCCAGGAGGTTGTTGGTGGTGGTGGCGGCGGCGGCGGCGTTGGTGCCCGGTGGGAGGCCGTGACCACTCGGCCCCTCTCTGACTCCCAGGGGCCCGTCCCCGTCCCCGTCCCCCTCCTCCATGTCCATGTCCACCTCACCGTGATTCGTCCGCCCTGTCTGACCTGCAGGAGGACACGCGGTGAGGAGGGGACAGAGACGATCCTGCAGGGACTGGCTTTGAGGACGAGGTCTGTGACCTTACTGTGGGACCACATCACCATGGAGACGGATGTCACGCAGTAATAACACCAGTCACGAGGCTGACGGCGGGATTTAACCCTTTGCTGGCTGGCGCGTGTCACCCCGTTTGTTCTCACGCATGCAGCGGCGGGACTTTTACCTTAAAGGTTACGCATGGGCCTCTGCAGGTGCGCGTGCACGCTGCTAGCAGTGCTCGAGGCACGCCGGAGCCCCGGAGCCCCGGAGCCCCGGAGCGCGGCGGCTGACGGCGCGACTCACCGGCCAGATGTTGCCGTTAGACGCAGGCCACAGCTGGCTCGATCCGTCCCGTTACGCAGCCATCGTCTTCCGCCAGGCAGCCCCACTCCGCCGCTACATCCCGCCACGCGCCGACGCACGAATAAACACGCGAAAATAGTCCCGTGCGCGTCCACACGCTCCTCTGATCCAGTGATGGGGGGGGCTTCAACGCACCCTTCCGTCCGCGCCGCACCGAGCCTATGAGCCGCCTTCCTACCCGCCCCGCGACTGTTACCGAGCAGCGGCGTGACGTCACCGCGCGGCTGTGGATTGGTTTTCGATTCAGTCGGTGATCGATGAGCTGACGTTGCGTGCGTGTGTGCGCGCGCGCGTGCTGCAGGAGCGGCTCGGATGCAGCGCAGCAGCTCCGCCGGGTAGGAAGGACGCAGGTCGCGTGCGCGCGCGCGTGGGAGCGCGTGTTTTCCCCTCCCCAAGGTTGATTAAATTCGGAGTTTCTGAAGCTTCGGTTCTCAAATCAGCCCGTTTGAAATGAGGAGTCAGAATCCATCCAATAAATAGTTCCGGCCCCTTTTTAGAGGGATTACGTAAAACAGTTAAAGTTCCCCGTCCTGCAATGTTGCATAAAATGAAACTCAGATAATCATCTCTTTTATTTGTATGCATTCATGTGCCGTCACCATGACGACCGCAGCATCTGAATGAGCAGACAACGACACAGGGTTCATGCACATGCCATTTATTTGAATGAGAACAGAGTGTGTGTGTGTGTGTGTGTGTGTGTGTGCGTGTGTGTGCACGGCGAGTCCAGCTGCATTAGTTACACTCCTGGTACAAAAGAACAACCGAAAACGGATCAAATGAACATAAAAACAAGATAAAAGATATTTAACTTCAGGGCGGACCGGAGCGTTCAGCCGCTAAAGAACGACGGCAGCGAAAAAAAAACACTTTCAATAGTAAATACTGCATCAGTTCATTAAAGTAAACCAGATGGACGGTAGGTTCGCCATCCTTTATGCCGTAAACTCATATCGAGCGTCACTAAAACGGTAAAGCGCCAACGGACAAACGGAACGGCGTGGCGGAACGTGGCGCGGCGTTTCTTTTCAGATGAATCTGGATGTTCTCCCGAAATAAATCCTTAGGAGAGCATTTTCTTACATTACAAATTACTACTAATGACAAGGTCGGTACTCAAAATGCTCGGGAAACATCACGTGGGCCGTTTAACGTATTTAATCTGAGGCCGGACGGAATAAATTTAATGAATGAAGAGAGACGAGAGGAGCCGAGCACCATTTAAAAATCACTTTTGGCCCATTTCAACCGTCGAAGCTCTGCAGACCTCTAACACCGAGGAGCCCTCGATCAATACCAATATTATTTCACATCACTGAGCACAAACACTGAATATTCACTAACTCGAAGCGGGTCGGCTTCCCGGCCTGTGAGCGGCTCGCCCCGCGGATCAAGAGAAACGGCAGAAAAATAAAAGACATCGAGCACAGAAACGACCAAATCAGCGTCTTTTCCACAAATTAAAATAAATACAGGGGGGGGCGGTACCTTCGCGTAAACACACGGGCACAGAACGGTCAGTGGGTGCACAATAAATGCGAGTGAATCTGAGGAGCAGCGCGTTGAACTTGTGTCGAAACGAGGACTCGTCCCGACTACTCGGCGTCGTCCAGGTCCTCCGTCAGGATGGTGCTCGCCTGCTCCGAGGTCACGCCTGCAAAACAAGGATTAAGATTCAAAAGGATCCCCGGCTGTAGCTGGCGCTCGGGGCTCCCTTTCATCTTTAGGATTGAAGATCATTTCGGGGGTTCTTTACTTGAAGCGTCGTCGTCATCGGGAGACGCCTTCTTCCGCTCGACGTAGCCGTGACTCAGCAGCTTGGACATGCTGACAGGAAGCGCTTTCTTATCGTAAGACCTGAGGAGGCAACGGGGAGTCACGCCTAGCATCACGCCTAGCATCACGCTTAGCATCACGCTTAGCATCGCGCTTGGCACCTCTCGCAAGCGTTATTCTAGGGATTTACTCACGTTCTCTTGAACTGGTTGCTCACGGACAGCGCCTCCATCTGCCCGGCGACGCCGTCAGGAGACCCCTGCGACGATGACAAATAGTCACATGACCAAGTCGACTGACCGTTAAAAGCTAACCGAGGAGAAATGTGAAACGACGCGAGAAAACTCGATCAGGTGACAAAAAGATAAGGCGATGGTAAAAAAATAAAAATAAACAGATAGATAAAAAAGATGGAAGACACAGATCGTCGTCGGGGGCGACCGCTCGGCTCCATTCACCTTGTCAGGGGACATCGTGTCAGTCTCTCTCTCCCAGATCGAACTGCCGTCGGTGCCGAAAGGCGCGGTCAAAGTCTGCCTCTTCATCGGGCCGTCGGGAGACGTGGCGTCGTTTTCGCTGCGAGCGCAAAAACGACGGCGGTGAGCGGCGTGGACGCCCACAGGTGAGATCCTTCCTCTAGTGGGCGCCATACTGATCTTACCTCTGTGGCTGGACTCCGAACCAGTTACCGGGGGGGTTGTACGGCATCCTCGGTTGATCGTCCGCGTCCGCGTCGTGACTCAGCAGGCCTGCAGAGGGAGACACAGTTCCATACGCCCGCAAGGCATTACGTCAGCTTTAAGGCGTGTTCTGCTCCCACTAAGGGCTTTCTTCAAAGGGACAGTAAAACGAACCCTTTACCCCCGAGACCAAAAGGAAATGTGCAGAGAGGGGCTCTGAAAGCCGCGAGAACAAACGTTTACCTTTGTGCCCGCCTCCCTTCGCCAGTTTGACATATTCAGAGTCCGTCGCAAAGATTCCAACTCGCCGTCCGCTGGTCCGCTCTGCCGGAGTGCTTTCATCAGCGCTCTGGGACAGACCGGGGATCTGGGAGGTCGGCCCCGTCACGCCGGCGGTCACAACCGCAGGCTTTATGCCTAAACGGGAAGAGATTGGAGTTTGATCGATTTGCCGCGGAGCTCTTGTTCAGCCGTTTCTTCGACGGAGTCGGCGAGTATTCAAAGACATTTGTAGCGTCGGATGCAGGAAACGCTGCGGTCTTACCACCGGGCTTGGTCCTTCGATGGTTGGGGACGGCGGCACTCATTTCGGCTGAAGGCACAACACAATCTAACGCAAAGGAAAGAGGTTCAGCTTGTTCAGTGGGGGGAAAAAAACACCTGAATTCTAAAGCAAATTACGTCTTCATGAAATCACATTTGAAAGATATTTCCAGCACCCAATAATAACGCTTCAGATAAACGATTTAAAGTATATCAGACATTAGCCATCATTAGCTAGCTATGCATTAAAAAGCCGTTGTAGAAGACGGATCTTTTTTAATCTAATGCAGTTCGGCATGTTAAACTGCGTCCATTCGTTTAAACGTTAATACAACGTTAATACGGTCTCGTATATAATAAACTGAAAAACCCGTTAGCCTTAATTAGCTGTGTGCAGCAATCTAAACGGGCGTACTGCTAACAGTCATCAATCAACGTAAAGTCAAATAGACATTGAATAAATACGATAAAAAAAACACGTATTGTGGGATGCATGTATGCCAGCTGGTTTTTGTTATTTGCACATAAATATATAATAAATAAAAGCATTAGATGCGCACATTAAATAAACGTCTAGTTTTACCTAGCCGTGTAGCTAACAAAGCCTTGCTACTACGGCTAGCCGCTTAGCTAGCTCCCGCTGTGCCGCAACATTATTTTTCGCCGCATCTATCGGGCGAACAGCTAACAACGCTACTCGTGCGAATTAAACTGTGAAGTTACGCATTATATTTGTCCTTACTTGCAAATATAGGGAATGCTTTTAGCTATAAAATTCCGTAAGCTTCCACTCCTGCATTCAAGGATGGACCGCACAGACTTCCGGTAGCACCTGCTGCCGACTTCCGGTGACGTCACGTACAACTTCTTCTTCTTCCTGCGTTTCTGGGAACATACAGTACTAGTATTTTTAATAATAATTAGTCAGTGGTTTGTCTTTTTTTTTTATTATTATTTAATAGAATCAGTAGCGTTGTCTTCACTTTGTATTTATTTTCGATCAAAGCCTCAATGACAGCAAACTGGAAGTTTTCAAATCTTTATTAGGCTCAACTCATTCTGATTTCATTAAACATATTTTGACAGCATAAGTATTATTAATAAATGTGTAAAGTAACTATGTTACATTTAAAGTGTCATCATCAATGTTAAAGAAAGCAGTAAATGCTAACATAAAGCTTTTCATTCCAAAACAAGAGATTTGGATGATTCTGAGAGAACCTCAAAACAGCATCATTAGTGCGTTAAACAGGAAGAACAGGCTGTTGCATGAGAAACCAATAAATGATAGCGGGATATTGTCACTGCAAACGGTTCTCTCCCGGAGATCCCTCAGGCCGTTTGGCTGCATTCGCTGCAGAGGATGTCGTCTTTGCAAGTCAGGAAGCCTTTTCCGACCAGAGACTCGCTGCACCTCGTGCAGGTGAAGCAGTCGACGTGCCATTGACGCTGCTCGAAGCAGATGTAGTTGCTGGACTTGAGACCTGAGACGAAAGCAAAGACACACTTTTAGGACATTTCCTTCTTCCTCTTATTTCTCTTCTTCCGGTTTGCCTTCGAGTCGATTGCATTCTTAATTCTGGCAACGTTTTACTGCTCTTCATGCCTGTTGCTCGTTGGGTCTGTTGTATTATGTAGCCTGGAGGGAAGATGATTCAAATTACAAATGATTAGATTACAACTGTAATTTAATAATCCTGTAATTGAAGCTGATCAGATGCCCAGGATGCAAAGAGATCTTAAAAGTGCCGTTTGTACTCCTTGTGAGCTGAAATGTCACATGATGTGTTTTTCATTCATTCAGTAACCGGTTCAAACTCAAATGACTGGATCACCCTAAATGGATTATTTAAATCCGATGTTCTCCAGACCTCATGTATGCCTGTTTATGTGAAAAGCATCATAATGAAATAATTATAAGCAAATTACAGGCAATAATCTTGTCCTGAAAGCAAGAATGAATCCTGGAATCATTGCACTGGACATGTCTGTCTAATCTGAATGAAACAAATCAGATCAGCTGAATCTGGTGCTGTTCACGAGATTCCACTAGAGCTTCACTTTCATCCCGGAGAGCTATTCGAGCTAACTTTCACAGAAGGCTCCAGAAGTGTGGAAGGGTGACATTTACTGCCGACTGGGCTGTCGCAGTTGGCACACTTCTGGAAGAAGATGCTGCAGAAGCAGTCGAGGCAGAAGGTGGAATCGTCCCGAGAGGTGAAGCGTTGGCCGGCCAGCTGCTGCTCGCACGTGCAGCAGACGAAGCACTCCTTATGCCAGGGCCGGTCGAGGTAGCTCACTCCTTCGGTCATGATGGGCTGGAATAAATAGCATAGTGTATTACCCACAACCTCAAGCTGAAGAAATGAGGCGCAGGATGCTTTCATCTTCAGGCACGCAAACACAAATGGAATCAGAGGACCTCCTGGATGTGGAGGTGGGGGTGAACCAGCGTGTGTGGAGCTACCTTCTTGCACTGGACGCACTGCTTGGAAAAGTGCTTCTCAAAGCAAGGCAGGCAGTAGTTTTTGCCGTCCTTCACCAGGAAGCTGCTGGTGCCAATGGGCTGCAGGCAGCTGTTGCAGGCGAAGCAGTCCTCATGCCAGCTGTTTCCTTTATGCTCCATCTTTTTACAGCCTGGTCGGGGTGGAGACGGAGGGACAAGTCAGACAGTGGGAAAATCATCCTCAACGCTAGACCCCGCTGGTTCTGGTACGATCCTCTCACCTGGCCGGATGGGCTTCAGGCATGCATGGCACTCGGAAGAGTACCTGTCGCTGTAGCACTCGACGCACATCGGGTTGTCGTCCTTGTTGGCGAAAGGCCGAGCCGCCAGAGCTCGGCTGCAGGCGGTGCAGACGAAGCACTCGGCGTGCCAGTGGCGGTCGTTGTATGACAGATCCTCCGGAGAGAGATCAGAAAAACTCTGGTTTTGCGCCTCCGTCTTCAGGTCAAGCGAACATAAAATGCTAATTTACCTGAAGAAGTGCTAAAAGATTTACCTTGCTGGTGCAGTCGATTAGCTTTTGGCACGCCTCACAGTTGCTGCAGAAAAGGCGCTCGAAGCACTTGAGGCAGTGAGGCTTGGAGTCCTTCAGGGTGTACTTCTGTCCGTACAAGGACTCCTGACACTCTGCACAGTCGAAGCATTCTCCCATTGTGCCTGAACTCTCCTCTCTGTGGGTGAGATCAAACGGAAAGCACGTGTTCCGATAATTCGCAGCGTGCCTCAGTGCCAGATAAAGAAAGCGACCCTCGTGAAAATTTCCTTTCATAAATTGTGGCTAGTTCTGAATTCCCTCAAGCTTGCCAATGAGCACGATGTGGCCCATGAATCTGGGCTAACAAGAGTCATCTGAAGGCGGCCGCTCCCTGATCTCAACGGAGCCCTAATGAAAGCCGAATGAGCATCCTGATGCAACACGGTGGTTGATTTGACAGGGTTGAATAGGATTTTCTTGTTTTAAATTGTGTGTAAAAGTGTGTTTATATCAGTTTTACGCCGTTGAAGGTAAAGACACACATCATTGGACTGGACGAGGATATCCTGTTAACGCGCCGGCTTGTTTTTGCTTCTATTTTGTTTCACATAACTCCAAATGTATAATAAATTATAAACACGGAAGGGTTAAATTCTCTCCATAATAGCATAATCATATCTACAAACGATGACAAGGACAGAGAGAACAGCCTCTTACCTCTTTGCCGAGGTGTCGGATGAGGAGCCTGCTCGCGGTCCGGGTCCTGAGGCGTCTACTGAGCCCTGAGGTCCGCCAGGCTTTTAAGCTCAGAGCCACCCCGGGGCAAGACAGTGGTGTGACCAGGCTGGGCGGGTCCGGGTCTGTTTAGAAAGCCGTAAATCCAGAGCCGCACGCCGGCGTCCTTGTCCAATCAACTGTGCATGTCTCATTTTCAAAGTGCGGAGCTAATTGAGGTGATCGAACATGGATGTTAACTGTTTCATCCTTTCCTTTGAAACGTATAAAAATACTTTCAAGTCCTACACCTGTAAATACACACAGCAGTGATGTCACGGGCGGTGACACACACACCTGTGAGACCAGGTGAGACATGTATGAGATGAGCTAGCCCTTTTAGTTTAAATATCGAACAATAAAACAAGGCATATATGACGTTGAACTTTTCAACTAGAAATAATTCACTTTGTAAATAAAACAGCATCATCTGTTTAGGACCGCCTCTCTGAAATTTATATCTTATTTCCCGACACTTTAAGAGTCTTTTGAAGCAAACTCTTTCTTGTCCCTGATTTGATTACATTTAATCTGATGAGCACCGAAATGAGAGTCAGTTAATTCATTAGTGCAGACTCGGGAGGCTACGGTTGCTTTTTCCTCTTTATTCACAACAACATAATCTAAGTTTAGTTTCAAAAGATTTGATCATTTAAAAAAAATCCAATATTGATTATAATGTTTCAGAGAAATTGTATGGCAGCAGCTGACTGTGATTGTGAAGCTGATTGATCTCTCCACTTGTGTCGACTGACGGAACTGAGGGAGTTCTCCTCGTGTTACAACATTAATGTGATTTTTTTGCTCCATATCATGCCAGTAAAACAAATCAACACATGCAGTTATCCTCACCTTTTATGGCAGGTATACTGTAAATATATAGAGGTAGTCTAACTGTCAAACTGCATAGATGTAATCTTTCAAATTAATCTTTTTCTTTATGGATAGCTATCAAAAACAAGCTCAACCTAGTTGATGTATCACTTTGGCTTTTATCTTGAAAGAAAACTTCCGTCACAGTACTTTTATTTTGAATGTCTGCACAGGAAGTGAACACTGTTTGAGTGTGAAACAAGGAAATGCGGGCTGTGAGACTTCTGTCACAGAAACAATAAAACATTTTAAACACCATGGAGGACGAGGACGGGGACAGGCCTGGACGTCCCGCTTCGGAATCTGGCAATACCCGGTAAAACGTGAGATTGGATGTCTGTAGATAACCCACACGTTAAATATGTGACCAGTGTTCTCTCAGCGTGTCTTTGTACCCTGTTTGTGTCACTTTTCAGCCCGGCCAAAAGTATATGGACACCCTGTTGGATGTCCTCTTTCTTCCAGGGAGCCACGGCAGCATGTCTCTCCGTCTGGACGTCTCCTCTCCTGTCCAAAAATCGGAGCTCTACGTCATCAGAGTCCTTGACAGGCTGTTCCCCTGCTGCACTCGGCCCTGTGTCCTCCGCTGGGACACCACACAGGTAGAAGACACCCACACGGGGCCCAAATTAGGGACCCGAGACTGTTCAAGGGGACAATATTTACTTTAGATTTAGTGCAAATGTTTCCATAATTCTTGACTTTTCATCCTGTGTGTGTGTGTGTGTGTGTGTGTGTGTGTGTGTGTGTGTGTGTGTGTGTGTGTGTGTGTGTGTGTGTGTGTGTGTGTGTGTGTGTGTGTGTGTGTGTGTGTGTGTGTGTGTGTGTGTGTGTGTGTGTGTGTGTGTGTGTGTGTGTCCAGGAGGCTCTTTCTGAACTGACTACCTGGTTGGACGCTCATCCAAAAGCGATCGTCATCATTTCCTGTTCGCATTTTGATTCTTGAACTGAAGAAGATCTCTCACTGCTGCTTCACTGGGCGAGCGAGCAGATCCCTGGCCATCAGGGGGGGGCGGAGTCGAACGCTCTCTGCAGCGACTTTGTGGACATCAGTCAATTCTGCTCACTTGCGATTGGCCTGAACTACAAACTACTGCGTGGAGCCGGTCCATTTGCTGCCCATCCTGTCTGCACGGTTCCAGGAGGCTCTTCGTCAGACGCCGGTGGCTGTTGCCATGGCAACCAAACTGGCGATCCAGCATAAGGAACAAATCTAAGAAGTTAGTTTGCTTTATTTCCCTTTTATTCTGGATAGCATTTAGAGATTATTTTAATTTTAGCGCTTCTCAAATGTGTTCCCTTAATGTGAATTGTGTTTAAAAAGGCTAATTCACTATTTATCAGCCATCATCAATTTGCTTGTCCCACTGGGGAACCAGTCAAACCAGTGAACATCTCAAATCCACGTTGAAATCTGGACACGGAACAATTTCCACACGTTTATTCAAAAAGTTTCACAATTTCAAAGTGTTTTGTCGCAGAAGCTAACAAAAACATCAGCTTCTTAAACAGTTAAGCGTCTCACTGCGTTTGTTACGGCGTTGTTGGTAACCGTCGGTAACGCCGTCCTGTAACCGTTCGACACGCGGGAATGTGTTTGGGAATGTTTTTTTTGTGTGTGAAAGCGTTCACATCACACGCTACAGGGGAACTAGGAAATGCACAGCTTGTTAAAAATAATAAATATCCTTTTGTTTCTGAACATCTCTACTTGATGATGTAGGTTACAGATGAATCACTTTAGAGGGGAAATCAATTAAAAAAAAACCTTTTACATTTTGGCTCATTGTTCTCCTGCAGGAGGGATCACAAACACAAACGAGTAATTCAAAAGGAAATAACTTATTTACAGCACCACAGTGAGGGAAAACATGGCTGCCTGCTGAGGCTCTCCCGTCGGCCGGTGTCGTTGCTTCTATCTCCGGGCGTGGCCGGCGTAGCTGTTCTCAATGCACAGCACCACGTAGGAGCTGGAGCAGCTGCTGGAGCTCTGCTGGAGGAGGCTGCCGCTCTGCAGCGACGACGCCATGCCGCTCTGCTCCCGGCTGCCCAGGCGCCACATCTCGCAGAAGCCGTCGCCTTGCTGCTGCCCGGCTCGGTTCGAGCCGTGCCACGTCATCTTGTCTGGCCTGGGGAGGGAAGAGAGCGCGGCAGCGGCGGCGGCGGCGGGGGGAGGGGGGGTTAGTCGACCTGCCAGCGGTCTGTGAGCTGCACGGAGAGGTCGGGGACGTTCCCTCACCATGTGTTGTCGCTCAGCACGTCTCGACCGTCGAAGGAGTAGATCGGCACGCCGGGCTTCATCCGGCCGTCGTTAAAGATGGCGTCCCAGTTGTCGAACAGAACTTGGTCCTGAGAAAGACGGAGAAGGAATCAAACCCGCATCCTTTACCCGGAAGAATCTGGATTAGGTCAATAGTTACATAGATTATGAGCTTTAAGGTTGGTTTAAGGTTATCCTCGGTTTAATCTCTGCGGTATGCTAACGTAATCCCGGGTTGTAGCTTCATATTTTTTCAGCACAGGGAATTTCGAGAGGATAATCTGGAACGTCGGAAACAGCTGGAGACCTTCAGGTTGACGATGGGCATGCGGTCCCGGTCGGCCTTGCGGACGATGCTGTGCAGGTCTTGTAGCTTGGAGGACAGGAAGGCCCGGAATGTTCCCTTTATCCCGATGGCCTGCGCCTGAGTGAAGCACAGGAAGTCTGCCCCGCGGATGCCCCGCATGCCGCCGGTCTGAGGGCTGTTCAGGGCCATCAGGTGGAGCTGCAGAAACATGGCCGGCGGCGATTTTTAATATCGCGGTGAAGTGTTTGAGTTCTGGTTCTCTCTCTTACCCCGGGACCGGAAGAATGACGGTGGACGGGAGTCTCGGGCTCAGGGGGAGGCGGTCTCCGTCGAGGAGTGACTGGGTACGCGGGGCGCTCATGACCCGAGTGTCTCCCGTCTGGATGATTGAAGCGCTCGGAGTAACTGGGGAACCTGGGGTCTGTGGGGGACGGGTACCGCGGGTCAGAGTGGGTTGGGTGTCTGGGATCGGGGTGCGGAGGGGGTGTTGTGTCGTGCGGGTGTGGCTGCTCTGGTGTCCTCGGGGACTCGTGGGTGGAGGTGTTTGGGTGGCGGTCTTGGGAGTAGGGCACGACCGGCGGCGACTCAGCAGTTGCAATTTCATTATCCTGAGAACAATATGCAGGAGTAACATTAAAGCAGGACGTTTCACGGGTTCTGAGGAGAACCACAGAAGAAGAATCCGACTCACGTCCATGCTGGGTAACTCGATATAGCCTCCAAGCTGGAAACAGAGGAGCGTAAATGCTAAATATCCAGCAGAGCGGGAGAGAAAGGCGTTCCCTGTCTAGTGGAGGTCAGAGGTAACGTTACGTGGACTTGACGGACTCCGTCCCGGACCCGGACGTAGAGGTCGGTTTGCTCGATGACGTACACCAGCGAGCCCTCGGGCTGGCGCCTGGCCGTGGCCGCCATGGTGTCAAAAGACCGCAACACTGTCACCTAGCAACGCAAAAAACGCCCGCATGGGTTACAGGTGTGATGTCATCACCGAGGGTACCAACTGGGTTTCCTTACCCCCGATGTGTGTCCGGGTAGACCGGGCGCTCCGGCCGGTCCTGGAGGTCCAGGAATGCTGATAGCTGCCATTGAAAAAGGGTTCGCATCAGTCCCAATGAAGCCGGACTTCATCTTCATCATCATGTTCGGGTTTGTATTGATCATCTCTCACTCTGTGTGCCCCTGTCAGCTCCCGGGTACGACGATCCCGGTGGTCCAGGCGGCCCTGGTAGTCCAGGCCGCCCATCATAGCCTCTGCCTGGATGCCCAGGAGGCCCCGCAGGGCCCGGTGGACCACGGTGGGCCTCACCTTTGGGACCCTAACGCGACAGGTCCAGGTGGGTGTTTTGATTTTTTATGATGTGACGGATTTGTTTTTGAGTGAGTTTACCGGAGGTCCAGGATTTCCTGGCGGCCCAGCCACGCCCCCTCCATAACGGGGGTCATAATATCCTCCAGCGGGTTCCCCTTTCTCTCCTCTCGGACCGGTTTCACCCTTTATCTCGTTCTGGACGCACAAACAAACCTCAGGGATGCTGGTGGTTGATCTGTAATCCCTGACCCAGCGTGGAGGCCTACCCTTAAAGCGTGAAGGTCAATGGACGATCCCAAACCTGGACCGGAGACAAAACGCTCCGCTCTGAATCTGCCGACGTCTTTAAGATATGTGTGTGTGTGTGTGTGTACCTGTCACATCCAGCGCCCCTGGTGGTCCGGGGTCACCTTTCTCTCCTTTAAGAGCTGCAGACAAGACGGAAAGCAGCGACATTATCCAGCAAGGCGTCCCCCTTGCTGCCTGTTCTGTCCTAACTGCAGGCTGCGGCTTCACGTTCTACCGCCTGTATCTGCTTTTCTCTTCTTTCACTCACTGTGATGTTTGACGCGTTCAATGAGTTTACCTGGGAATGACCTGGAGAACAGCTCAAATCTCTGAAATCAAAGATGAATCAGTGAGTTCTGGTGCACCCTGATAGCAACTTAAGAGAACCGGGAGTTTAGACTCACATCAAAGGGAGGTCCGGGAGGCCCCGGGGGTCCTGGTGGACCTGGAGAACCCTGGAAAGCAACACATACGATTGGTTCCTGTGCGATGATGCTGCCGGTCACAGGACGGCTGTGATACTCACAGGATAGGCGAACCCACTGCCTGGATCTCCCTTCAGCCCTTTGCCGCCGTTCAGCCCGGGACGACCCTACGATAGATGAAATATTACCACCTTTAAAAGCCCCCCCCCGTGTGTCTAAAGGTGCTGTTAGGAAAGCCAACGTACTGGTCTGCCTGGAAACCCGATCTCTCCCTTCGGACCCGCAGGACCGTATGGACCCTGAAAGCAAACACCGTCTCACAGGTTTCTGTAAAGGAGTTCAAACACTCTTAACGTGGTAGATGAATCTAAGATACGTACCGGAGGTCCGCCGGGGCCGGGGGGTCCAGATTCGCCCTGTAAACACATCAGCGTTTCATCCTGTTTGTCAGGATGGAAGCGTTGGACTTTCAATGTGTGTGTGCGGCGTCGGTTTCATACCGGCATTCCCGCCAGGCCACCGAGGTACCGAGGTCGTCCATCAGGGCCCAGGACGATTCCAGGCTCTCCTTTCTGTCCCTGAGCCAAACAGCAGAAGGACTTAGAACCACAAAGGGACCAAAGCGACGAGCCGAGGACAAGCTTACTTTAGGCGCGTATCCTGGAGACCCAGGGTCTCCTTGATTTCCTTTTGGTCCCATGGGCCCCTAAATAAAAGCATAACGTTGACTTTGCGTGGATGACGATGATGACGGTGATGATGATGATGATGATACGTACTGGGATTCCTGTTCGACCCGGGACACCACCCTGTGGAGGACAGGAGGACAACGTCAGAATGTTGGAATGGTTTCAGTGCGGTCCGAGACAGAGGGAGGGGCAGTTAGGAGCCGGAGCGCTCATCGAGTACGGCTGGCTCGTCTATGTTGCTATGGCAACCACTCACATCTCCAGGCGCCTGGTAGATGATTTGCCCAGGATGTCCGGGAGGCCCCGGAGGTCCAGGCAGCCCACCATCTCGCCCTGGTAGACCCTACCACGTAAAAAAAACCCACACTCCAATACTTGTGAACAGGTGACGGAAACTCAAGACTTTCTCTGACGGGGTAAAAGTGGACTCACCGCGTCGCCTTTCTCGCCCCTCTCTCCCTTTTCACCCTAAAACGTAAAGAAAGCTTTGAAGCGGAGGCGGAACTCCACGTATGTTCCACGTAAAGAACAGGAGCCAGGCTTCCTACCGGCTGTCCGAGGAACCCGTCCAGGCCCGAGGTCCCTGGAGAACCTCTCGACCCCTCGGCCCCTTGGTCTCCGGGGGTGCCTGGTGAACCCGGGGTCCCCTGGGTATCAGAGTGACATCACTGAAACTCCGCAGAATGAAAGGGCACAGATGTACTGAACGACGAGTTGCACTTACAGGTAGACCTGCGGTACCAGGTGGACCCTGGAAGACAGAAGACAGGTTACATGAGGAGGGAGGCGTACCCTAAAGGGGTCAGGGGTCTCTCGTGTGGGGGGGGGGCTGGTACCTGCGCTCCAGGTGGACCTCTGAGTCCAGGCGAGCCGTTCGCTCGTTCGAGGTCACCCTGTAAGAGGATCAAATAAATGTTTATCGTCCGGTCTGCTTCTGAATCCGCTCCTTCTGGGCGAATCAGATACTTACAAGAGCCCCGCCGTACGGAGGTCCTGGTGGGCCGGGTGGCCCGGGAGGTCCAGCTGGTCCCATGGGACCTGGAAGCCCGGCCAGCCCGCTCAGTCCCGGTGTCCCCGTCCTCCCAGGTTCACCCTCGCTACCCTGCAGTGAGACGGAGCGAATGAATGAATAGAATCAGGACGATGACGATGATGACGAAGATGACAGGCGGGGTGGTGAAATGGGATGAAAAGGGAAGCCATTCTCGGTGGGTTTGAAGAGGGGACAGTTCAGTTTCTAACATTTAGCCCCCCCCCCCCCAGTACCTGCCACCATTACACACCGTAGAGGATGGAGTAAAGTAAGAGAACGGGTCCCACAAAGAGTCTTGGCTTTCTCGCTAGAGGAACAAACACGGAGCAGAGAATCTGTGTGGAGCCACAAACGTTCCGTTTCCCTTCAGGACACGTCGAGCAGACGGTTGGACTTTGGACTCACCTTCTCTCCAGACGGTCCCGGGAGGCTGAGCTCGCCTTCATCACCCTGGAGGTCAGACATCAGAGGGGTGTCAAGCACACCTGGGCTGCGGTTCTGTACCGACAGCGTCTTACACTCTTTGGCGGTTTCTCACCTTCAGGCCCGTGAGTCCTGGTGGACCAGGTGGACCCGGAAGGCCCTGAAACAGCACATGAGATACATGACCGGGGTCCTCTATCACCTTTGGTCATGTTTGATTTAGAAATACTCACTGGCGGACCGGGGATTCCGTCCATTCCAGGTGGTCCTGGAGGTCCAAAACCCACCGGACCATTGGGTCCCACTGCCACTGAAGTCCCAGGAGGGCCAGGGGGTCCAGGGAGGCCTGGCGGTCCACGTGCGCCCTGGATAACAAACCATAAAATGTGTAAAACCCTGTTTTGAACTCATTTATATTTTGGTTTATTGCCAACGTACCCGGACTTTGTCCCAGTCCGGGAATCCTGAGCCCTCCATGTCGATAAAGGTCTATGAAAACATCAATCAGTCCAATACATCTTAAAACAGTCACTGCAAAGGTGTCAGAGGTGTGGACATACCGGGTGGTCACCAGCAGCAGGTCCAGCAGGTCCTGGTGGACCTGGGGGGCCTCTGGGTCCTGGTTGGCTCTCTCCGGTCTCGCCCTGGAAACGCCACGCATGATCAGGGTCAATCACTTCAAGTCACATGCAATAAAAGGAGCCGATGATTCGTCCGGTCTGTGCGATGACCTTTTGCCCTTGGGGGCCAGCGCTTCCTGGACTTCCTGGGAAACCTGGAGACCCAGCAGGACCCTGGTCGGATGATGAAGAGCAGATTACTGATCCTGTTTACCATATCAATACCTTAGTGTACTTGCTAAAAGCAAGAGGGGCTTACAGCGACTCCGTCCTCGCCTGGATCGCCCTGGAAGACAAAGATCAGTGAGAGACGGTCAAAACACGTCAAGCGTCTTCTGAGACGCTGTCCTCACCGGTTCTCCATCTGCTCCTGCGGTTCCTGGCTGTCCCTCTGCCCCTGGGGGCCCAGGGGGTCCAGACATCTGCTGCACAACAGATCCGTCCCCAAGTCGAACCACTTCAGCCGCAGGTCCAGGGGGACCGGCGCGCCCCGGGGGCCCCTGAGCCCCGCGTTCACCTTTGTTGCCGGGGAATCCGAAGCCGGAACTCCCCTGGTGAGGAAGAGGAGAGATGACACACCGACCGACACACCGGCTGCTGGTACTAGTAGGTAACTAACCTTTGACCCTTTGTCTCCCTGGAGAAAGGAAAACAGACAAATAGGAATGAGTTCATGCAGCTGATCGCTGGGATTGACCTCCTGACCTTTTGTCATGATCAACACCTCCAGTCAAAAGGTTTAATGTTTGATGGAGTTTCAGAGCAGCTCCTTTTATTTATGGAGTAAAAGTACTCTAATTATGCTGTAAATACACGTTAAAAGTAATGGCACCAGGAAAACGTACTTTGTACCCAAACGAGCAGAAACAACTGAACCCAACGTTTACTTACTTTTACACCTGGCCCCCCCTGAAAACACAACAAAGGCCGACATTCAGTTGAAGCGTTGTGAGCGTGAACCGAGGAGTCACGGAGGGACAGACTGGTCGCCCACCTGCACTCCCCCACCCAGAGAGGAACCGGACCCGGACCCCGACTCTCCCTTTGGACCCGCAGGGCCCATGTCCCCCTTTGAGCCTCTCTGTCCTCTGTCGCCCTTTGTGCCTTTAGGGCCAGCAGGACCTGTCACACGACACAAGTTGGCCTGTTAGGAACATCCTCATCATCATCATCACCAAGTGAAAGAAACAGCTGGGAGAAGAGTATTCAACTGAGGATCAGGCTTTGATTGGATGGTTCTAGCGCCACCTAGTGGACACAGAGATGATGTCTGCAGTATCTCATGAGAACGGTTAGTTTGCCGTTCCAAAACGGCGTTCTGGGAAGTTCTGACGAGACGTTCCTGGATCTGCGTCTACGTTTGATGCCTCTCCTGTCGTCTGAAGCGTCAGTCCAAACCCACGGGATCATCCCGTCCTCTATGGAGCGATATTTATTTCTGTTGTTTTGACTGTTAATGCGGTTTTAAAGGGCATTTGAAAGCCTCCTGCAGGACCCAAAAATCGCCACTTCCTTAGATGGCCGCAAGGGGGAGCTGAAGGTCCTGAAGAGAGGCGGAGCCCCTGCAGCAGAACTCCCCTCATCAGGTTCAGACAGGCTTGGATGGGACATTTTTCTCTACACAAACACAGTGCTTGGCTTTGGCGGCGGCGCGATTAAAACCTTCCGTTACACTTCTCTTCTGTGTGTCTTGGCAGCTCCACACCGAAGGCCTGTTTGTTTACCTGTTTCCCTGAGCCTGCTTCCTTGTGAGGCTACCACAGGTGGTTCGGGTACAGGCCGGAGGGAAGGAGGCGTGGTCTGGAAAAAGACGATGACACAATAAGAGAGGATCTGTGCACTTTCCGGCTCTCTGTGTTGTCGAGCGTGGATGCCCCCCCCCCACCTTCACCGTGTGTCCGCTCTGCGTCCCGATGCCTTCGCCGCTGCCAAAGTCGCCAGACGCCTGCAAGGCAGAGGAAGATGGTGAGCGGGTGCGTTCACACGCTTTGACTGGCGTCCTCAAAGACAAAAACGCTCACAGCGTCGGCGTCGTCTTCCTCGTCACACAGACGCTCGGCGGACCGAGGGTTTCCCACCACCTTCAGCTCGGACATCTCGCCCTAGAAGACACAAACACGCCATTATTGGTGGACTTGAGCTCCCTGTTACGGAAACGTGTCGTCTTTGGGGGCAGTTGTATTAGCTTCCTCTGAAATCTCTAAAGGGGACTGACTCACGCAGCTGCTCTTGCCCATATTAGTCCTCGAACAGGGGCCGTGTTCTGGTTCTTCAGCACCAGGAAGAGGGTTTGGAATCGAGGCGGGCTTTATGATGCCTGACAGCTGAGAATATTCTACCTGAGAGACCGGTTTGGGCCTTAAAAAGGTCTTTTTATTATGTCAGCTGCACAGAAAAGAAGATCTTTCTTAGGTTCCCCCTTTTTTGTTGGTCACCTGGGAGGGGTAACAGGGGTTAAGACTGCCCTTCCTGTTGCCTGACAGGAAACCGCCTTGAGGTACCCCAGGGAAATGTTGAGGAGCCGGTCTGACCGCATCAGAGCATCCCATGGGGGGGGGGCTTTGGAGGAAGATTTATTTCTGTCAGAAACATAGCGAGCCAACAGCGCTGGAGGATTTCCTCTGGAAAAAACTCACGTCTGTGAGTCTGTGGAAGTGTTAACAGCAACGCATCTTCTGAAAATGACCTTTGCGGAGCCCGACCTTGTGTTTGGCTAATGTGTTTACTCCATAAAAGAGCGGATCCTTCACTTGCAGCCTTCTTGTGTCTAAATTAGGAAGACGCCTGTTGGGTTCTGCATGGGCTCATGAAGATCGTATTGCAAAGTGCTCCTTCTTCCCTGCATGCATCAGGAGGTGACCATATACAGACCGCGCTGAGGCACTGACCTGGGGTCCATTTAGAGATGCGAGATTTACCTGGAACTTGTCGAGGTCGGCTCCTCCTGCCTGACCCACAAAGATGCCCGCCCCGGTGTCCAGCTCCATGGGATCCGGCGAACGCTCAAACTTCACCACCTGTGGCTCAGAGTCGCATCCCTGGTAGAAGGTCACCTGATCCTCAAAGACGGACAGCGAGAAGCGGGACCAGGTGTTCTCCAGGCTCGGCACGTCGAAGCTGGCCGCCTCGTACGAGGCTTCAGAGCCGGGTTCGGTGTAGAAGAACCGCACCTTCTGACGGCCGGACGTCACCTCGCTCAGCTTGACGCCGATGTACATGAGGTTCTGGGGTCCATCGGTGATGGCGAAGAGGACGGACGCGGCCGGAGTGGAGGGCTTCACGTGGAAGACCAGGGAGAACTGGCGGTAAAAAGGATCGGGAATGTGGGCCACAGCCGGCTGGCCCGACACCGCTCCAGAGGTGAAGATGTAGGAGGCCTCCCCCCTCGGCCCGTAGACCCTGGTGACGTCATCCGGTGGAGGGTCTCCGATCAGCTGGAGCAGAGTGACGGCGCTCTCCCCTGCAGGACAGGGAGAAAGAGGAGGACTCGGTGCGGATGTCAGCCGGATCCAGGAATACACGGAACAGACAGTGTGGATGTGGTTTTGTTGCTGTGAGTGCGCTCGGAGGCGGGATCAGCCCGAAGCTCAGAAATGATCAGCAAAATCACAAAAAGGTAGAAACTAGAATACCTCAAACTTGTACTGGAAAAAAAACATTCCACTTCTGGAGATAATAAAATGTAATGGCTCAAGCTTTGCGTGCTACAGCAGCCTGCGAGGGTCAAATTAGTTCCCAGAGACTCAGATCGCCCGGGGGGGGGGGGGTGGGTGGTTCCGTTCTCATGGACCGGCACCACGAGGGAGACCGACTTGGCCCGGCAGACGCCTCCACAGCGGGCTCTCCTGAGGACGGCCTGTCGTCCCAGATTCATGGCTGAAACACAGACTGTGCATTAAAGGGTCACAGAGGTCGGCCGCCATGGAGTTGTCCTCACACACACACACACACACACACACCGAATGCCGCTTATGCTGTCTCCACGCCTGCATCCTGTGGGATCTCATCCAATGGGAGCGGAGGGAAGGGCGCGCCAGGTGGTCAAACGTCCCACTGCAGGCCACAGCTGCTTCTCCCGACCAGGTGGGTCAAGCACGGAGAACATTTGACAAGAAGGAGACTTCGTTGAAGTTTGGCATCTGGAAGCGTTCCAGTCCAACCGCAGCCCTCCCTCCTACAGGCCGTTCATGAATTAGAACAATGTGTGCCAGGGATTATTGCTTCCTCCGACTGAACTCTCGCCCTCGGGCGTCCCGAATTTACTTCACGAGAACCAGAACGCATCCTGAGAGGAGCAGGAAGCCGAACTCGGCTCGAGGAATGGGAAAACGCGGGTTAAATCTTGTGGCCACGTTATTCTGGATTAGGACAAAGTCTTGCAGCATATTTTTTATTCAACGATGATTCTACCAGCGTAGAGTCGTCATTGATTCTGCTTGTTTCATGCTAGAGGAGCGACAAGCGGCAATGTTTCACAGCCCTGAAGGCAAATCAAGGAATGAGCTCATATTCTGTTCCGCTGGATTACTCGAGCACGTTCCAGCGTTTTACCACGGAGAAATTCAATGCCTCTTTTACCGTGAGAAGAAAAGAGAGACGGACAGATGGACAGAGGAAGGAAGTTGCGTGTCAGATGTCCATGGGAAAGTGGACCATGAGGGACTCCGGTAGGATGAAGGGACGGACTCAAAATGCCAGTAAGAACAGGCGGGAATGCCAACATATGACAAACGGACTGCTGCAGTAACATAAACAGAATAAAAACGTGGAACAGCCCCCCCCCCCCCCCCCCCTTGCCCCACTCTTTGTGTCTGCTCATCTCCCAACACTTGATAACTGCCCGCTAAGTGTTACTGGGTGGGCGGCTGGCCGCGCCCTCTGACCTCTCTGCAGACTTCCAGCCGCCCCGTCTCACCCGACTCACAAGGCTCTCTTGTTACCCGGGGCGACGGCGGCGGCACCCCTTCCTCCTGAACCGAGCGCACAAATCGCCAGAGCTTCTCTTCCGATTGATTCCTTTCCCCCCCCCCTCCGCCCACACAGCCGCAGAATCGTAAATGCCGATCCTCCAAACCACAGATGGTCCGATTGTCTTCCATCGCTCTGGAGGATGGAACGTCTCTCGCCTCCTAATGGCACACGTGAATTCCATGCCAGAGTAGATAACCCAGGAGAGAAAGGCGTGGCTGGCATGCAGGAGTAGCACACGATGGGAGGAATGGCGTTCAATGAAAGCCCCGTGCCGTTCAGTGTCTGTGTTTTTTTTATTTGTCTCACTTTAATTCACTCCTAACGTTGCCGTTGCTGACCATTGCTGACTTTTCCCATCAGAACTGTGTTTTTTCGATGCCGTCCTGCACAAGACGCGAATCACCACGAAGGCGGCATGCAGCTCGGGACGGCGACGTGCACTGGTGCGTCATGCATTCGTGCTAGACAACGGGCACCGCGCCTGTGCAACGGACGGTGAGTGACGCCCAACATTTTGAACCGCCGGTTTTGCATGTTCTGACGCACTAAATGCAGATTGTTCACGCTTCTGCGGCTTTTGGGAGGGAATGGAGTCCGATTTGTCGCCTCTAACGGCGTATCTCACCTGAATCTCTGACCCAGGATGAAGATGCTTTGTGACGCAAAGCACTTACAATTGCATTCTGGTATCAAACATGCAAAACCTATTAAGGATCAAGACACCCCAGAACAGCCACAATGTGCAAAACACACAGACTATAGTGCTCAAACATCGACACGTATTTTAGGGACATGGGGTTCAAAATGTATCTCCAGACTCGATACATTCTAACCCGCCGGGGGGGGGGTTACCTCTCCAGGCACTAACTGACACGCACGCGGGATCCCCGGCCTCCTGCGCCGGATCAGGCAGGAGGTCACACTCCACTGGCAGACGGCCGTCTTCCAGCGACTCCCAGCAGCTGTCCCGCAGAACATGGCAGAAGCTGCGACAGGGCAGGTGCAGGGGCGCGGCGGAGGAAGAGCACCTGGGTGCCAGTAGGAGGCAGAGGAACCGCTCTGCGCCGCCGTGACACCCCGTCCTCGAGAGCCACGCCCACTCCTGTAGGACCACGCCCACCTCCTCCGCAGAGGTGTGGTTGAAAAAGTTGGGCAGCGTGAAACGTGTCGCCCGTTTGCCGGAGCAAATGGGCCAATCGGACGGCACAGGGAGGCAAGGTGGGGCAGAACCGTCGATACGGCTATCGCGGGGGGTTAGCGTAGCAACAGTCCCGTTAAAAACATCACCTATCAGGACTTTATCACCAGGGAAGAGCATCACAGACGGTCTCCCGGACCCCAGGTCAGCCCTGGACCCTGACCCCAACCCTGACTCATCCTCTACCTCCAACGCAGATCCCTCCTCCACCCTCTCCCCTCTGAAGCGGCTTGCATTACCCGTCACGTTAGGGTTAGCAGTCTCCACCTTCTCTGTCAGGCCTCCGTCGGCAGTCCCGGCCGTCGGGGACGCGTCCCACTCCTCGACAAATGACAAACGGATCCCTGTGGCCACGTTGAGGATTTCTTCCCCAAGTCCAGATAAACCATCCTCCTCCTCCTCCTCTTCCTTCTTTGTGGCTGACGCGGCGGCACCTGTCACCACCGGTGGCGTGGCGGCGGCGGCCGTGGTGGCATTTGTCGTTCCGGTCTCCACTGGGGTCTGTGTGGTTGTTTCTTCTGGTGTGAACCACAACCAGGCCTCCGTGCCCCCGGCACAGAGGAGCAAGAGGAGCCCCCACGTCTGGATCCACATGCTGGATCCTGCAGCAGTCCTCTCTCTGCTTGCGCCGCCTGTTAGCCGGTCAGTTCCAGCTGCTCTAAGGCCACTGAGCATCCGCCGAGTGAAAGCCGGGACATAAAACCCTCCTCAGGAGACCCACCCAGTGCACGGCTGCAGCAGCCCCCCCCCCTCATGAAAGTCATTGGCTGCTCAGAAGTCCCCCCCCAACACACACTGAAACTCCTCCTCGAGTGAGTTGATGACCGGTTTCCCCTAAAACATTTCCCTCAGTGTGCAGAAAAGGCACGCAGGACGCGTCGCCACAAAGACACCAACGTCCTGCGCAGAAATAGCCTCGCACATTTACGACGACCATAATAAACAGGTTTATTTCGCAGCGTGCACATTCCATGTGGTCGAGTGCGTGTTGGGCCGAGCATCCAGGACTTTTTTGCTGTCATGTGGGGCTTTCGTCCGATGTCCCACCATCGGACGCAGCAGTGTGAGGATGACTGACGGACAGCAGCTGAGACATGACGGCGGCCGGGGGGGGGGGGGGGGGGGGGGGCGTATCGAATTGGATCGATGCCTTTAAGCTCTCTGCTCCCAAAGGGGTGGACTCCATTGCCTCATCCGAGAAAATCCTCTGAAAATGTACCACTTCCTGATTCCCACAGAAACATCTTCTCCCAGGATGTCTCCTCCTCCATATGCCCCCCCCCCCCCCCCCCGTCATCCAGCTACCCGCCTCATCTGCCAAGCTCGAACGTCCAGCTGTTAGCATTCCAGCTCTCGGACCTCCCACACCCACGCAGCATGACATTTGGGGATTTAGAAACCGCCACAGCTTCGTAATTTGTGCATTCACACGACAGTGCTGCCGTTCGGTTTGGAGGCTGTAGCAGATGAAGATGAACCGATGCTGCAGGGATGCGTAACTCGTGCCTGACTGTAACTAAATGCACTTGTGGAGCTGCAGAAATTCATTCCAGCAAATCTAGTTTATACAAAATCACATCATACCTACAAATCTTTCCATCATCAGTAGCTCCTGGATTCCTATCTGTGCTTGTTGCGTTTTCCATTCATCACGTGACTCAAACGTTTCCCCTGCAGGGACATCCTGGCAGCGTCTCCAGCCTCCCTCCTCCCTCCCTCGCTGCACGATTCATGAAAGCGCCGCGTGAAGACGAGGCCGTCTGCTGAGAGGAAGTGAAGAGCAATGGAACGCTGAAATGAAGGCTCCGGGGAACACGAGGTGAAAAACTGACCCCAGTGGTGAAACTGATTCAAAGCACTTCCTCCTCATGTCACGCACAAGACTGAGGGAAGGGACAATGGATGAGTCACCAGGCCGAGGGCCGCTCAGAAGACAGCCGCCGTTATCACCAGCTGCAAAAGACGCAAACATCCTGTCATCCCTCAGCATCGACGTTTTCGTTTGTGACTTGTCTGCAGGTCTTATCTGGAGGGCCACACAGGATAACAGCTGCGCTCACAGATCCAGCAGCAGCTAAACGTAACAGGAACGGAGCCGCTACAGCGAGCTCCGTCATCAGGTGCAGCGAGATTTCAGCTGGAGCTGGCGTGTCCAGACGAGTCCAGAGGAGGTGAGCCAAGATGAGAAGCATTTAATGTAACTTGAGTGTCTTTAATCACAATTTATGGAGGTAAAATCCAAGAATCAGCGATTTCTCTTTGCCACATCTACCGAGCTGCATCTTATTGAGCTTCAGGCAACAAAAGATGCTCCAGATGCGCCTCCAGGCAGAAGCTGTTCGGTTCCCCAGTAGGACGTCCCACCATTACAGCGGTCGCCGCAGGGAAATGTCTCTGCTTATGTTGGAGCATCATTCACAAAGTGCATGCAAGTAGAGGCAGTAAAATCAAAGGAAACAAAGAAGGACTCAATCCTTTCAAAAATGAAACGGAGAGGCTTTTTTATGTCCTGCCAAGAAGCCAAGGAGACAGGCCGGTGCACGACCCGCCGTTTCATAGAATCATCAGCGCCTACGGAAAGTAAAGATCCAGAATGGACAGGCAAGTCCAGACATTCCCTCAAGCTGCCTGGAAAAGCAAGCGTTTACATCTTATTCCTTCAGGAGGAAGGAAAGCCTTTTCAGCACATGTTTAAAGGTGTCCTATAAAATAATCACACCAATTAACGCGCTGGAAAATGAGGCAACGAATGACAAATGCACGTGCGTTTACCTCGGTGCTGCGACCTGACCTGTGCGACTGCCAGCAGCAGGACGAGGCAGGGCTGCAGGTTCCGCTTGGACCCCCCGCCCTGCATCCTGGGACAGATTCAAAAGGATTTGGATCGAGGGAAAAGTAAAAAAAGTCAAATCAAAATCCCGTCAGAGGCTCGGAGGAGCTGTCATCTCCAGCAGCCGACGGTTCCAACAGAAGCCTCGGTCTACCTGCGCAGGCTGGAACACCTTGATGCACAGCTGCATCTCACCGCTTCCTGCTTTTCACAATAAAAGCTCCGCGGCTGAGCGTGTTCTGAATAATAATGTAAAAAAAAAAAAAAACCACACAGATTACAGCTAAAGATATGACACATTTAACTTTCTTAAAACAAAATTCAAATGTTATTTAAGTGGAACAAACAGCAGGGAATTGTTGCTGTGCGAACCGATAGTTCCTTGGTTGTCCCCGGCTTTAATCCTGCATGCCTTTTATTCCTTTGAGGTGCGTTCACATCTTGTTTTAATGTGATGACACCACTTTTGCGCTACATTGCAGGTAACCTGGTTAAATCCACAGGATTTTAAAGCCTAAAACTGTTCGTACTATTCACAATTTTCTGTCTTTCTGTTCAGACATGTTGGCCTGCAGCATGGCGTCGGACTGCAAAAAAATGCATTCCTCAGAGAGAGAGGGAAAGGCACCTCGCGATGACGGACGACCTGGAACGACTCCTCCACCTTTTTATAGAGGGCTGACTCTTTCCGTATGAAGGCGCGCCAAATTGGGGGCTTTGTTCATAGAAGGTGAGGAGCTTCCATTTTATTTTTTTACAGGTCTGAAGGAGCAAAAATGTGTGTGTAATCAGGGTTTGTCAGAACATGCCCTCCCAAAACGCTTGAATAGAAGAATCTCTGCATCTCCTCATCTCGGGGTTAATCCCGAGTTAAACCCACTTTCCGCCATCGGCGTCTCCGTTTCTTACAACCATCCCCTCAGCACGTTCAAAACGCTTCATCTTTAAAGCAGGACTTTACACCGGCAAGGGTTAACCCTCTGCAGCTGGCAGATTAAACCACCTCACCTGGGTGGAAGGTCAAAGGTCACTAGCATCCTGATCAGGATCAAGCCACAGCACTGGACGGGAGGGAACGCGTTTTATTTATTTTTAGCATTAATTATGCCGAAGCTAAACTGACATTCCTGATGTTTGTTAGAAGCGGTGGTTTTAATAGGCCTTTTCAAACGAGCCCAGAGTTGTGGGGACCTCTAGTGGACAGAAAAGGAACGCGCAGCAGCTGAAACTACTGACAGTAAAAAAAACTGAAATAGATTTAAATAGATTTAACAAGAACCAAGCATTACCACACCAAAAAAATCTTAATAACTTTATTGTCATGATTTTACAAATATGATACTTCTGCATTTAAACTTTAACTGTGCAACACAATGGCATTATGGACTGTTCCGACATCTCCAGGGGACGTCTGTGAATCCTGCAGACAGAAGGGACGGTTCTTGTTCCCAAAGCCACAAACGTGTTTGATTTTTTTTTTTTTTTGTCCATCGCCCTCCAGTTTCTTTATCTGCAGGATTGACCGGGGCTTTTTTTTTCGAAGCTCCTCAGACGGAGGCTTAAACGACGGTCTCTTTGGATGAGGCTGGTGGTAGCCGGCCAGAGCTTTCAAGGGCTGCTTGTCTTTTTAGAACACCAGTACAGAGAAGAACAATGGCATGCAAGACTCACGTACAGACCCACTTGGTACTGGTTGTTTCTGAATAGAAAATAAAGATTCTGACACAAGTACAAGCCCTCGAAGACACCCAAACAGCCAAGCAAACTTCACCGAGGACGAATGACGCCTGAACCCAAGGCGTGAATATTGTTAAACCATTTCAACACAACAGCTGGTCTCTTTTCAGAATCAGAAAGTCCCACTTTCGGGACTTTGTACACCTCACATTTATATTATTATTAGTTCTTCTTCTACACCTTTTCACTACAAATGGATGTGCTTTTTGATTTAGAACTGGGGAGTAAAGGAAAATAAAGATTTGCAGCTCACCGGACACTCTCGCTCCGGGTCAATTTATTGCAAATGAAGTGAGAACCCGAACAGCAACACGCACCTCAATATGGCACAAGCATCTTAGAAAATACCTCAATGCATTGTGGGTGAATATCAAAAACCAAACCACACCATATCTAAAAAAAAAAAAAAAAAA
Organism: Brachionichthys hirsutus; assembly: GCF_040956055.1. NCBI lineage: Eukaryota > Metazoa > Chordata > Actinopteri > Lophiiformes > Brachionichthyidae > Brachionichthys > Brachionichthys hirsutus. The sequence goes on along the minus strand of NC_090920.1, from coordinate 2,125,262 downwards.
GATTAAGACATTAACCACCGTTAGAGCAGAAAAGAAAACTCTCCGTTCCTCGTCAGCAACATGCAGGCTACCGCTCAAAAACCAAAACGTGACACCTCAAGACATTGCATGTGCTTCTCTAAATGTCTGCTTTGACCCCGCCCCCCTCGCTGAGGTGCCACAGCCAACAGAAACTAGTGCCCCCCCCTCCCCATCACCAATGATGCTGTTGTTGCATTATACTTTATATCTATGCGTATACAGAAGAGTATTTTCCTCCCGAGTGTCTTTGGCGAGAAGGCGTTCTCCTCCGGCCCGTTCTCCCAGGCCGCGGCGTGGGAAGTCCCCTCTCGCTATTTACCTCACTACAAAAAAAAAAAAATCAAAAATAAATAGCGCTCACGACGAGGACAGAATGATGAAAGAAAGACGAAACACGAAGCGAATCGAGGTCGTGGTCTAATAATGGTAGCGACCGTAGATCCCTCCCCATCCAAATAAAGAGCTAAAGAAGGATACACATCTGAGTAGTGGTTGTTTTACAATGGCGCCGGCGTCCAGAGGCCGGCCTGCAGTTCAGCGTAAAAACTCCTTCCTCTCACCCCCATTGCTTTTGGCCCAGAGGTGATCATGCTCTGTCTGATCAAAGTCTTTGACCTTTAACCCGTGGCGCCCCTCCCTCCCCTCTTCGTCGCGCGCCCAGGCGGGGGGGGGGGGGGGATTGTTCAGTCGGCGTAGTGCATGATAGACTCCACGTAGTTGCCGGGGAAGAGACCCGTGGTCCCGTTCATCAGGCCCTCGTACCAGCCGTCGTCGTTCTTCTTGATCACGTAGATGATGGCGCCCTCCTGGAACGACAGCTCGTCCTCCTTGTCCCGGGCGTAGTCGTAGATGGCCACCACTGCGAGGAGGAAGGGGGCGAGGGAGAGCGTTTAACGGCGACGGTGGTTCCCAACGCGTCGCATTGAGCCGAGAGGGCTGACCTTTCTCCATGTAGCTCCGCGGAGCCCAGGGCGGGTCCTCCTCGGCGTAGGGGTCGCTGTACTCCACCACGGCGGACTCCTCTTCATCCTCGTCGTCCTCGTAGTCCTCGGGCGGAGGGGGTGGCGGTGTGGGCTCCTCGAACACCGGGTCCTCGGCGGGCGGAGGCGGAGGCGGCACGTCCGAGACTAGGAACAGTTTTCAACGGAGGCAAATTAGCCACGGAAGAGGAAGAGGAGGACGGAGAGAAGCATGCTGGACGCATCGGGGACAACATTTAGACGCTCAGAGACTGAACTGGAAGACGTGACAGGAAGAACATGCATTAAAATCATGTTCTCTGACTGACGGCAACCTTTTCACGGGGGGGGGGGGGGCAGGACGACTACAGTCACTGTATTCAGGAGGGACATCTAAAGCTGAACGTCAACCCAGAGAAACGGAGGGGACTCAAATCCACTGATGGTCATGCAGGAGGGGGGGCGGGGGGGAGCGAGGGGCAAAAAACCACTTACTGGTCTCCTGAACCCGGGCCACAAAGCCCATCAGAGGCAGCTGAGGGGTGATCTGCATTGAAGGGGGAGGGGGCGCATGTGGGCCAGCTATCACAACGCAGTGTCGGGGGGGGGGGGGGAGAACAGCAAAGACAGGACAATGATGTCAGAGTGAATAAGCGGCACAGAGGACAGTCAAATGAGGCTGTAGGTAGCATAAACGCAACGATGGACAGGAGAGCCGCCCGACAGCCAGCGGAAGAAGACGGGGGTGGGGGGGGGGGGGGCTGTGACTTGGGAGACAGAAACACCTTCGCTCACCTTGGATCTGGACGAAGTGTGGCCCCCCGTTGAGCTGGCTCTGGCTGTGGGCCACGCCGGGCTGGCCGGTCACAGACGAGGGGCGGCGGTACGGCAGCGAGCCCCCCACCTGCTGGCTTTGAGGCTGCTGCGCCGGGCGGTTCATGCTGTAGAACTGCGGCGCACCTGAGAGGAGACAACACCAGGGGGCAGCAGAGTCACTGAGACGTAGGGAACCTGGGATGAAGAAGTAAATGAAGAAGCCAAGCGTCACACGCGCAGCTCATGCGTTTAGACACGCATCACAAGCACGCAGCGATGAAGGTCGGCGGGGGGGGGGGCAGCAGAGGAGGACGGACAGACGCCATCTTGTAATAATAATAACGATTGAGGAGCAGCCAATCCGACGACATGCTGACATGCAGTGGGCGGGCACATCCGGGCCCGTGGGGCGAGTGAGCGGCTCCCACCCGGTTACACTCACCTTGAGCAGGGTTGCCGAAGGAGGTGGGGCCCGTAGAGGCGGGGAGCTGGGGAGGGGGCGGGGGCACAGGCGGGATCTCTACAGGGGCATTCGGGCCCTGTGGGGGGCCATCTAGGGCGGAGGTGGGGGCTCCGGGGATAGTGGCGGTGTTGGAGGGAGGTTTAGGTGGGTTGGATGAAGCGGGGGCTGAAACGGAGGCGTCGAAGGCGAGGGAGGAGGGAGAAGGGGGGGTGAAGGAGGTCAAGACAAGAGAGTGAGACAGGAGGAAAGGGTTCTAGATCCCGGGTCCCGACGGGCCCGAGGCGGGTCGGAACCCGGGATTCTAAACAGATTAGTCAAGTTAGTTTCACACACACACACACACACACACTACCTGGAGCAGAAACAGGGAGGAGGCTTTACCTGGGAAGGCGGTGGGCGGGGCTGGAGTCGGCACGGCAATGGGCACGCCCACGCTGCCGCTGCCGCTGTTCTCTCGGCTGCTGCTGCGGCTGCTGCTGGGGTGGCTGCCGCCGCTGCTCCCGCTGCTGGTGGCGAGTCGGGCAGCAAACACGTCAGACACGCCCCCATTCGTTCCCGGGGCCGAATCAGATCAGCAGGTTTCATTTTAAGGGAAGTCCTTCGTTCAGCTAACTCATCGTGAAACACCAGGGCAACAAGCCGGGTCCTAGATGCTACACGCCCCCCCGCCCCCCCCCGAAGCCTCGCCACGGCGACGTAACAAGTGATGCAGCAACATGAGACAAAGACAATGATGTACGATGATGAGAATGAACGGTGCAAATAAGGAGAGGAGAGGCGGGGGAAGTTGTCTTTTCTATTTGCGGAGATGCGAAAAACATTTGGGCCCCGACAGATGGGGCGCAGAGACGAGAGGCTCCGCCCCCAAACCCTCGGCTGTTATGTCTGTCAGAGAGGAATGGACGAATATTCCTTGGGATGAAAGACTCTCGGTGGGTTGGCAGGACGGCCTGTTTTCACGACGATTGCCATGGGAACCGGCATCTAAGACGGAGCTACTCCCCCCCCCCCCCTGGTCTGTTAGCAAACGGGTGGAATAAAGGAGGAGGACGTCAACTTTCCAGGAGGCTCGCCCTCGAAGTGTCGAGAAGGACGGGGAAGCGGTAGAGGAAAAAAGGGGGCGTGTGTCAGAAGTGAAGGGGGCGGGGGGGTACCTGTACGTGCGGTTCCTCTGATTAACGGGCGCTGTGCGTGCAGAGCTCTGCTGTGGGTGTGGCATGTTGCGCGTCGGGCTCGAGACGTAGTCGTTAGGGACAACGGGCGGACGCACCGGCTCGAGCGTCCGGTAGGGGGAGTTGCGCCTGCGAGAGGGGGGGGGGGTCAGGAGGGAGGCGAGGAGGGAGATGGGTGGGGGGGGGGGGAAGAAGGGTGTCCACAGAGACGTGTAGGGGAGGAGGAGGAGGAGGAGAGCAAGAAACAAACAAGTGCAAACTTAAAAAAATGGGGAATGACAGGTGGTGAATATCGAACGTCGGGATTGGCTGGGGTGAAGCCACAGGTGTTGATGAGAGACGTGCACGGCCTGGCTGGCTATTGATCCCCAACATGAAAGGATGGACTGACATGGAAGTTCCCCCCCCCCGGCTCTCGGAGCCCTGTTGCCATGGCGAACCCGCACGGGCAGTGAGGAGAGGCCGTCCGGGCCACGAACGCCACACAAAGCAACGAAGGGGACACGAATCAGAGAGCATCCGAACGCGCCGGCATCTCCCTGCAGAAAGGTTAGCCCCCCCCCCCCCCAAGCATGGCCGGGCCGGCCATTACCTACCCGAGGGTCCCCTTCCCTGACATGGGGGGGCTGGGAGGCTTCTGGGTGGGGGGGTTGGTGCGAGGGAGTCCACCTCCGCCTCCGGCCTTCATGTTCTGAGCGCTGGCCTGCGGGAGGACACATGCGTTCACTAAAGAACGTCACAAACGAACACGAGAGCGAGCCCCCCCCCCCCCCCCCCGTGACCTCCGTGGCTGCATCCCCCCCCCCAAAAAAAGAAGCAAAGATATACAAACGGACAGGTGAACACAAAAGCGTCTTACCTTGAACCTTTGCAACCACTACGGTTGCGTAAAAGACAGAATTAGGTGAGCAAAAAGGAGAGAAGAAGAAAATCAGAGGGTTAGTAGGAGAAGACAACGAAGCCGCTGGACTCGCACCCGAGGGTGAAAGGTCACGGGGCGAAGCAGCTCTGCATCTGCTGCTTCGCCCCGCGACGCGTTCACACCCGTCACGCCGACAGGAAGCGCGCGGCGCCGGCAGGAAAGCCTGAATCATTGATTTCCTCTCGCGTCACTCGCCACCGACTGTTTGACCTCTAAAATTAATTCTATCCAGGCAGGAAACGACACCTCCCGTTGACAAAATAGGAACAAAAGGAGATCAGAACGGGCCACCTTGACTCCGTGGCCCATGTCGTCCAGCATGCCGTAGTCGACGGGCTTGCGGATGTAGCGCACCGGCCTCTCGGGATTGGCCGGGGCGATGATCTTGTGCGTGCGGGAGGTGTTCTTGTTGGTCGTGAGGATGCCGATCTCCCGCCGGGCCACCTTCTCTTTGTGGATGTCCACCGTCTTGCGGAGGAGAAAGCAGGAAGGCACGTTTCAGGCACGACGGCTAAAGCGTTAGCTGCCACCCACCTACTGGAGCCGCTCGGCCGTGCTTCGGGTCGCCCCACCTGGGAGATGTGGTTGATGGAGGACTCCATGCGGCGGAGCTGCGACGCCTGGATGTCGAGCATCTGCAGGACGTTGTTGGCCAGCGTGTTGATCAGGTAGGCCACGCTGGCCAGAGACTGGGTGGTGTAGTTCTTGGTCTCCTCCAGCGCTCGCTGCTTGTCCGGAGACTGGAAAACGAGAAGGCACGGGCAGGGGTAACCGATCGCGAAAGCCCCAAAAAAACGAAAGCATCGATCAGCAGTTCAATAACAAGCGTGAAGGGGTGCGGCAATCACGGCAGAATGACGACGAACGGGTTTAGTGGCAGGAGACCAGATTCTCTGCGTGTCTGCCGGAGCGGAGGAGCTGCCGTTCCACCGTCACTCGCGGCAACGGGGCAGAAATTCAGACAATTTACCAGCTGCAGTCCCAAAGCCAGAGCAGATATCCAGTTTCTGCAAATTTAATTCACTTTTAACAAATTAAATGGGTAAAATTCAGAGATTCAAGCAGCTAAAAACGCAGAAAATATCACAAATCAAGTAAAAGGCCAAAAACTCCTCCTCAAAAGGTGCGTCAATTTGGAAATCCAATGAGGGTGCGACTACCTGAGGGGCTCCCAATCCGACTCGCCCCTCCCACAAACAGCCCACACCTGAGGGAAGCACCTGGGAGCACCCCAGGTGCTTCGTTACACCTGATCACCGACGTCACAGGAGGGAATTCTTTACGCACTGCTCATCAATCCGACCCTGGGAACGGGTCACTGGTCACGAATCGGACCAGACGCTCGCGCTGTCGTGGCGTTTCATCCTTTATCAACCAAGGACGGGCCAGACGCGATTGATCTAATAATGTAATAATATGCGCACGATCAGCAACGATCGGTCCGGCGGGGGGGGGGTTCATTTTTACGGTGCCTGTTTGGTTATTTCGACCGCGGCTGGTGCCGAGCTTCTAGCTAGGAAGCTAGCTGGCTAACGCCACAGCGCGCGTCGCACACGGTGTTATAGCGATATAAATAAGAAGTTATGAGCACTATTAATATATTGGCATGAATGTATCGGGAAAACGGCGATCCGAGTGCGCGTTATTTGATAAAAATGCCCGATAATGTGCTAACTCTGCTTTATCCGAGGCTAGCTAACTAGCATGCACCTCCGCGTTAGCGCGCCTCGGACACAGGATCGCCCCGTCGCGGTGTCTCCCGTTGAATTTGTTTTAAGTACCTGGACATAATTGCTCTCGCAGTACTCCGCGACTCTTTCCAAATTGGTGAAACTGTCTAGAAGTGCGCTTCGTCCCGCTGGAATCTCCTCTTCCAGAAGCATTTGTAGTTCCGCCATTTTCACATCTTTAGCGTAGCGGAGTGGAGCAGTGTGTTAAAAGTCAATGCGGACTCATTGGCGCCACCGCGGCCGAACGCGGTACTGCATGACTCTGAAATTAATTCAAGAGCAGGGATTTCTAAAAATGTTTTTAAAAATGGAGTGACAGAAAAGCCTTTTAAACGCATGAAATAGGTTTCATGCCTGATGTGTTCTTTCTCACGCAGTAAACGCTCATAAATAAATGCGTCTGTTTCTCTCCCTAGGGCGCTCGCTCCCACATTAATCCTCAGAGAAGCAGCTCGAGCTCCGGTGTGAAAATAAAAAAAATGCCCAAGGGCCCTTCAGAGGTAAGGATACCAGCTCTTTAAACGCATCTGTGTTAATTCACCCAATGTAAAAAAAAAAAGAAAAGGTCCAGGCAGGCTGATGCTACCTTTACTTCAACGTAAAGACATGAAAAGACAAGACACAGCTACAAAATCAAGACTTATTTAATCGTGTATGACGCAAGCAACTGCGTCTCAAAGAGGAAAGAGTTGTGGACCGTTTTAATAGACAAACAGTTTATACCGTTCCAGCAACTACAGAAAAAAAGAGCAAGTACGAAACCGCAAGTTTCCCTTTGAACATTGAGTTTGTGCAAATTTGCCCGGTGGACTCCTGGCGATGATGCGATGAAGGCCTCGGAACGCTCCGGCTTGTTTCAAAGGGCCGCTGCTAGCTCCTCCTGCTGACGGTGACCCAGGTCTCGTCTTTCGGTGCGGAGACCAGCTTCGATCGGACCTCCACGACCTGCCCCTCCAGCTGTCGAACCTTCAGCCGCCTCACCAACGTGCTGAGCAGGACGGTGGCGAGAGTGTAGGCAAACCTTCCAGAGAGGACAAACGGAGGTTCACGCAGTCCCCCCCCGTACCGCGACCCGTTTGCTCGGCTATGGGGAAGTCTGAACGTTACCGAAGCTCTGGGCACATTTGATTCCCAGAGAATCCAAGCAAGCAGAAGCTCTTCCTGACAGATTCTTCTTCAAATCGATCCGGGTCGAACCTGAGGGGTGCGTCACAGGATGCGCGAATCATTATGAGCGATCGATGAACAGCCTGTAAAAAGAAAAAGGTAAAAGACTGCGAAGCCGACCTGTCGGGGACTCCCCAGGTGTCTGAATCTTGCAGCACCACTCCCAAAGCGTAGATGACCAGAGTCTGAAACAGAACCGTCCTGCGTGAATTTGCATCTTATTCACTCTGCTCAAATTAAAAACCCCTAATGATTGCTCCTCTTGCTCGCAGGGGGCGGTAACGCCGCTCCCGGCTGAGGAGAAACGAGCCGAGAGGCGGCAGGAAACCCGACACCTCTTTGGGGACGACGTGCTGATCGACTTTGCCCTCCACTTCCTGAAGCCGGGCAGCGACGGGCGTCAGCTTCGCGGTCCTCACCGTCTCGTTGAGGATGTGCTGGCAGTATCTTTTCACGGACACACACACACGCGCGTGTAAGATCAAGGTGAACGCGCACATCAAACACTCAACGCTCCCCATTTGTTTGGACCGGACGAGGTCCGGCTGTCTTACTTGAGCTGAGGGATCTTGTCCATTGAGACTGGATCGGAACCCAACACCTCCTCCAGCTCCTGGTGCAGCTTGTCCTGAATGTCCTCCGAGGTGGACAGGAAGTGCAGTGCCCAGATGCACACTACCAAAACAAAAGTCCTTTCCATTTTTTTTTTTAAAAATACGAAATATTTCGCACGCTGCTTCTGACAGCCGTCACTTACAGTTGGCAGAGATGGCGCATCCAGCCAGTAGGAACACCATGCAGTCCTCCATGACCTGCAGCAGACGGCGCTCCGTTAGCGGCGCCAGCACGGGGGGAGCCCTTTCTGTTAAACCCGGCGGCGCCGTCTGACTCGCCTGGCGTTCCGAGAGGCCGGACTGAAGCAGTGCGTCGACGAACACGCTCCGGTTCCGCTGGGCTTTTCTGTCCCTCGCCGCCGACAGCAGCGTCGATTCCATCTCCGACAAAGCTGAGCGAGCTTTTTTAGTACGTCGCGTCTGGTCGGGGGGGGGAAATGCTGCCTTTTCACGCGGGAAAGCTCACTCACCCTTCTCGTAGCGTCCTTTCCTGCTGGAGCTCTTCTCCAGGGAGCCGTCCATGTAGCCTTTCCCGATTTCTGACCAGATCTGACGGCGGAGGTTTGTGGGAAGAGAAGAACAAAGTCAACTGGAACAGGAACAGGAACCAGACGGCGTGAAAGGAGAAGGGACGCGACCCGCACCACGTCGTGGTTCTTGCGGAAGGAAAGGACCTCGGCGTCGTCTGTGAAGCTCTCGCCCAGCGCCAGCTGGGTGACCGTCTTCATGGCGAGGCAGAGCAGGTGGGAACACAGAGGAATATGTTGAGCGTCCGGGAAGGACCTCCACTTTCCAACCAGCTCCTCCACCAGCTGAGGAGAGGAAAAGGAATACCGGGAGGCGCTTCCTCCGCACGTCAGCGGTGAAAATGCCTTTCAGAGATACGAACCTGGAGCAAGAGGGGGAAGTTGCGCTCCGACGTGCTGCTGATGGCCCCCTGGTAAAGCTTCTTTCTCATTACGGCCTCTGCCGGCCCTCCGTTCATTCCCGACTGGTAACCCAGCAACGACTTCAGCATCGTCTCGAAGGAGTCGGCTGAGAAAGAGAAGAGGGGAGGCTTTTGTCCCCCCTTTCACAGACACGCGAGGATAAAGGCGATGGCCGACGCACTGCTGTGGTTGGGGTTGACGTGCTGCCGCAGCTGCTGCACGGAGCCCAGGCTCACCACCGGCCGTCCGCCGAACCAGAACGACGCCACGGGCCCGAACTCCCGGTGCAGGCTGACGAGGAACTCGTGCAGGCCGCCTCTGTTCACCAGGTCCGGCAGGTTGCCATCTCTGGGACGGCAGAAAGGCCAGGAAAGGTTTTTAGAATTCTTAATTTGGCTAAGAAGCGATGCTGATCGGCTTTACAATGGACGAAGCAGAGATGGAAACGTACTTCTCGTCTGTCGGGTTGAGTCCTGGGATGCCAGAGGTCCTTCTGGATGACTGGAGACACGGTTAGTTTTTAAAAAAAGCTACAAAAAACTAAAACATTTGAAGCAAATTTGTGTAATTTGTACTTGGACTATAAAGGCAACAACTCCATCCCTTAACATGTTTATGGCAGCAGTCCCAGTAAAATATAGGAGCTAACGGGTTAGCTTCTCTATTTAGTAGTAATGTATAGCATGTTGGTGCTTATCTAAATATGACTGAAACTTTGGCAGCTCGTTCAGCTCCGCGGTTAGCGTCGAGCTAAAGCTAGCTTCGAACTCGGGACCACTTACCGGGTACAAGTAGAGAACAGCGGCCACTAAAACGACGACGAACGTAACTGCGAAGATGGCGAAGTCCAACATGACTCCTCGCTGCGAAAAAGCAAATGTTTCCGCTTTAATGCGTGAATATCCGCAGCTTTCAAGCCACTTTCCACGTCAACAGAAACAGAACGGTGTTTCTGTGTTCGACTACAACGCCTGAAGTGCAAACTAATCGATCTCAGAAAGAATCGATTTAAAATAATAACAACTGAGTAAACGCTAATTTTTCTGAACTGTGTTGTAATATTTATCGAGACTTTATGTTTATACTCAAATAATCCACTTTCACAGTTCTTATAGTACTTTTTACAAATATTGTGCCTAATGTTTACAAGACAGAATGCTATTATGGAAATATAGATGACGACTCCACCTCGGCGTACAGTAAATGTACCTTTCAGTATTAAAGGTTACATCGGTTACGAGTAATATGTTAGTCAGATAATTCCTTTAGAAAGTAATAAAAAAATGCATTTTCAGATTTGTTGGACAAAAAGCTTTATTTGTATGTCTGAGACAAGCATTTCCATATGTCAAAAATAAACTACAATTCAAAATGTGTACAAAACGACATCGAAGCTTTACAGTACGAGTCAAGCTGTCATTTCTGATTTGTCTTCTGGTTTGGGAGGCTCAATCTCCATGGCCAGCAGATAACCTGTTGAGGAAAGACAGAATATGTTGGGAGGTGGATTTTCCTTTCGAGCAGCAGCGACTGTTTCTCGCTCTCACTCTCAGTGTGGTCTTCCTCAGGCCTGGTGGCGATGCAGATCCAAGCGAGCGCCACCAGCAGAGCCACCACCAGGTTGACGGTCATCCATGGGTGGAGAATCTGGTGCTCAGACCCCGGCGGCCTAGAAGAATAAGGTGACACTTGAGTTTCATATCCAGGACGGCAGAATGAACGTTGATAGGACGGCTCACCATAGTGTTGTGTTGAATGCTGGGTACAGGTTGATTCGATCGCTGGTCATCTGCTGGCTCAGAGAGAGGACCAACGCTGAGAAATACACTGGATGGCAAAAAAAAAAGAAACTCTGTGTGAGTTTCAACACAACAAAACCTTTAAAAAAAAAAAAAAAAAAAAGTCGGATCCTACAGACGGAGGCGAGAGCGACGGGGTCCAGCGTGATCAACTCCCGGAATGCCGCGGAGCCTTTGGCCAGGTTGGCCCTGTCGAAGGCAGCGACTGTGCTGATGGCCAGCAGCATGTAGAGCAGAGACTGGGAGGGGTACGCCAGGCGGTGGTACTGCTCCAGCAGGTTGCTCAGGGCCGTGAGGTGCTGCCCAGCCAGCATGTACACCACCACCACGTTCCACACGGCGTAGCCTGCCAGGAAGCCGTGACAGTACAGGCCGAACACCCTGCAGCCGATCCCAAAGAGGTGGCGTGTTTAGGAAGGGGGCGGGGAGGGGGGGCTTAAAAATGTGTTTTTGGAAGAGACATCTTCACCTGAAGTCTTCATGCAGCCTCATAGAAACATCCCTGGTGGTCCAGATTGGCTGAACGTGCTGCAAGTCCGTCACGTTGTCGGTCTGGTCGCTGGTCTTCCTCCAGTCTGAGCGATCTGCAGCCTGGAAACGCTCTGTACGCACACACACGCGCACACACACACACACACACACACACTTTGAAGCTCCAATATGAACTTTGAACAGGACGCGGTTTCTGCTACTTACTGTTCCTCTCTACGAAGACTTTCCCCACTGGCTGGCTCTGACCCCGAGGGGCCGAGAACAAGGACTGCTGCGGGATTGGAAACGAGTGGTCGGTGATGACGTCGTCCTCTTCCACACCCAGCTCATAGGGGAGCTGCGATTCGACAACTTTCGACTTCCTGAAAAGACCAGGGATGGCATTTCATTCAGGAAGCTACGTTTGCACAAGGTAGATCATTTCTTCTATCGAATCGAGTCTTCAGTATCTTACTTTTTCTTTTTGGGTTTTTTGACGACCTCTTCCCCATCAGTGATCTGATCTCCTGCATCTTCATTCACCAGGTTGGCCTCGTCCTCTTCGAAATCTGAAAATGTCAGTCACATGTTTACATCAACATCTGAGAGACGTTGATCGTACATAAACGTATAAAAGCAGTATTACTCAATTCTCACCGGCTGGAGCAGTTTTCTTTTTCCTCTTCTTCCTCTGCGTGGGTGCGTCTGTCATGGCTTCAGTGGGAAGTTTCTCTCCGATCTCCGATTCCCTCCGCCTTCCTAGGCCTCCCATTTCCATCCCCCGATCTAAAGAGGGATCACCACGCACTTGGAATTACATTTCTTCCATTATTTAATCTCCCAAACCAACAGCATCTGCGCTACAGGGCTAAAAATAGAATGATTGTGCCTACCATCCACATCGTCAACTCCATTGATCTCCTTTCTCACCCTTTTCTTCTTATGTTTTGCTGGAGGTACTTCTGGAGGTACAAAGAGTGTCAGGAGAAAAAAGATCCCTTAAAACTTTAAGGGATCAGTATCCACAATTCAAATCTGAACTCACCAGCTATGTCTTGACTTGTTGTTTCCACATGCAGAGAAAAGAGGAGACAAAAAAAATGGCGTTGACTCTTCAGAGAATAAACGACATGTCATAGTAAAGAAAGCGTTTTTACCTACCTCGGCATGGTGGGAAGCGATCGTTGCCCTTGCTTAGAAGATAAAAACAGACATCCGTTTAGTTCTAGTGGTGGTTGTTCAATGTGAAACAACTTCCATCAAAAGAAAATTTTCCACAGCGGACATTTTCACATCCCTTTTCAAAACAATCAAATGACTGATTCTTCCGTGAGAGAGAAACAGTTAATGTTGTCTTTCTGGCCATTCCCTCCAAGAATCAAAGAAGAGTGAAGTGAAGCGGTACACCCTGTTAGACGGGAATAAATCCCTGGCTAAATCTGTGTTAATTCATCCGTCACCACGGGGATTATTCAGGGGCAGAGGTCAAACCTTTTCAGTACCTGCTGTGTGGCTTGCTGAGACACCCAGTCTGTTGAATCTGTTTTCGTTTTGTCTTATAATTCCTGTGTTTTTAAACACCAACGCAATATTCTGTGCTATTTGTCTTCACAATTTCCAGTGCAGTCTGATTATTATTAACGATTGTTCCTACCAACCGTAGCGACTTTAGATTTTCTGTACATTTTGCATATTGGGCTCAGCATCACATCCATTCATCATTATTATTTTGTATATTAATTACACTGAGTGACTGAAATCCTTTAGATAATTGGAATCATAATAACTGACCTGGGGAAGAGGCGGAAGTACTCTGGGATGCATTTTCTGCAATGGTGAAACATAGATTGTTAACAAAACCTGTATTTACAACGACTGTCATTCTAAGGTCGCATCTAATGTTATATAGCGGCAGTTTGTTCTCAAAATTATTTACGAAAATAAGTTACCTTTGATGCTGCCGCATCCATGTCATGAATATTATAAATATTCACTCAAATCATTTTTCAAATTAAGGATATTTTAAGGGCTACAATCGTTTCAAATTTACTAAACGTTGCTTATTTATTTACATCCCGCTAGCAGACGCTTAACCCGGATGTACTTGAGAGAAACACACAACACTTCCTGTATCTTCAAAATAAAAGTCTTCCGTTAGCGAGTTCTGAGTCACAGAATAATGACTGATTAAGAGGGCATAAATATTAACATTTATTGCTTTGTTTGCGCCTTCACAGATAACATTATTTAAAAATAAAAACACATTAGTTTTTGTTTTGCAATGACACGTTTACATGCAACACACCAAAAATAAGTGATGTCGACTCGCGCTGAAAAAAAAAGACATTAAACAAGAAAACAAAAATGATGTCTAGTATGTAAACATTCACAAATCCCGTTCTTTATTGCAGTTCTGTGTAAGTGTGGGGAGGGGGGCAAGAAATCAACTTGTGTTTGTGAACATCTGTGCCTGTCATAACTTTTGTTGTAAGAATCTAAAAGTGATATGGCTTTAATTCACTATTACTTACGTAATGTTTCCATCTCCAAAAGTAAACATGGCGTAATGCTTGTGTCCTGTATTCTAAATTTATATTCCTACATTTTGACATTAAACTCTGACACAGTTTCAGGGATTTCTTTGTGCTCACTCCATCTTATCTTGGGGGGGATTTGAAGTGATTTACAGAGCAGATCAGGCACACAAGTAACAACAAGATCAAAAGATTAAGATGCCCAACTCCCCTCAAACACGCAGTATGAAAAACAAAATGTATTTACATGTAAAGATTTGATTTTCAATTAGGAACTGAGGAAGAGGTCACATCTGCTTGTCCATTTATGCTCTTCCTTACAGCTGCTGTGTGGGTCGTATCCAGCTGGCTGGAATCCACTGCGGCTCATCCTGCGCCTTCTTCACCGCCGTCAGCAGCTGGACGCACGAGTCCTGCAGCTCGTCGTTGACAATCACGTGATCGAAGAATTGCCAATAGAGAGCCTCGATCTTTCGAGCTGATTCTTCCATCTCTTGGAAGTCTTCATCCTTTTTGGAAGAGACAAAAAAATTGGATAGCTTTAGAAAGGAAAAAAGAATGATGATAAATGATAACAAAGTGAGCGCTGACTTTGAACGGTCGGTTCGCGTAGTAGTCGGTGGAGATATAGGCGTCTTGTCTGGTCTCCTTGAGGCGCTCCAGGGGCGGAGGCTTCACGTAGATGATGCAGGTCTTCAGCTCGTGCGTCCTCACTCCCTGAATGCTCTACGTAGGGAAGGAACAAGGGCGTACTCGACTCAAATGAAAGCCATTGTATTGGAACTGAATGGCTTGCGTTGAGGCGCTATTTATTACATTCGGCTCGATGTCGACGATGCAGATCTTGCCGCTGTTCAAAACGTCCCTCACCGACTCGACGCTGGTGCCGTACAGCGTCCCGTTGTACTCCCCGTACTCCACCAACCTGCAGGGCAGAGAGGTTTGCTTCTTCCCCAGACCTTCGCCTTTCATCCGGACGCGGGGCCGTTACCTGTTGCTACGCATCATGCTGTCAAAGACTTCCCGGCTGGTGAAGTAATATTCCCTCCCAGACTCCTCGTATCCTTTGGGGGCTCTCGTTGTGTCTGGATTGAGGCAGAGCATCGAGCATGATTACTCTGAGATGGACGCATTCTTTTATATATAGGTTCTTTTTTTTTTAAGTTGGAGCGTACGAGAAATGGCTCCCTGGAAGATGTTGGGCTTCATTTCAATCAAGCGCCTCCTGAGTTCGTTCACGCCGACGCCAGACGGGCCTGAGGAAGAAGAGAGACAAATGTGACCTATGGAATTGATTTGCGTCTTCTCTTCTACGGTAATGTCTGCTCTGTGGACCCCATCAGGGGCCTCAACTGCACCCAGGAGGGCGACGAGGCGGTGGGCGTCCTCCGGCTGGCGGTGGTAGCGCACCACCTCCTCGTAGGGGCCGTCGTGGGAACTGCGGCAGCGGGTGTGGCAGGGCGGCTGGGTGGCGCCGAGAGACCTCCGCCGACACAGACGCAAGCTGCGTCTGAAGCCCGCTGACAGAACATGGGGGGGAAAAGCGTGGAGTGATAAAAGCAGGAAAACAACATTGGACGGTACGTTTGGGGTGAGGAGTCTGACCTAAGTAGATTCCTGCCGTGCTGAAGTGATCCTCCTCTGTGTGGCATGAAAACACACACACACACACACACACTTCACTCGCTGTAAAAGGAACGTGACCGTTCTCAGGAGGCGGAGTCGGAGGCAAACCTCTGGCTTTCTCACCTTCTCTGAGCTCCTCTGACATTTCGCCGTCAGGCAGCAGAAGAGTTGAGAGAAGAAACAACAAATGTTTTCAGCCGGACAGACCGAAGATGAAGCGAGCTAATCCACAAAGACTCGCCTACCGGATTCAAACGCATCTTCATCTGACAAAGGAGGAAGACAGTCGGGAGTAAATGAGAGTTTCTGCGTGAAATAGCGGAACGTGGAGTTTTAAAGTTCACCTGCTTCCACGCATTTCTCCTCGATGGCCACCAGGTCTTCCTCTGAGCGACCAATGGGAACAAAAGGTTAGACTCATTCATGTAGCGGATCTACATCAGTGTAGGCGGGATGGGTCTGCCCTCACCTTCCTCGACGGTGCGCACTTCAGCCGGCGTGCAGGGAAAGAAAGAAAGCTCTGAATGATTTCACATGAAGTTTGAGGTCGCAGAAGAACATTTTTTTTGGGGGGTGGGCTTACGGGTCCGAATGCAGGCGTGTGGATGGTAAGGCTGAGACCACCAGAATTCCCTCTGCTTCCTGTCACAACACAACAGATCTCGATTTCTATTGCACGGCGCTCCAGCTTCTCCTCTCCTCTCATTGCCTCCGGGGGAGGAGAACAACTATCGATCGGCTGCCATAAGTAAGAAGGAAACTTCAACGGATTCAACCTGGTCAGCAGGTTAGTGGAGGGGATGAGGCCGGCGCAGGCTTCGTTGCTGGCCAGCTTCCTGGCCTGCCACCAGAGGGCGTCTGTCTGGTCCACGATCTCCAGGATGTCCCCTTTCCTGAAGCTCATGCCTGCGTCGGCGCAAGGGATGGTCATGTCCTGCTGCGGGCTGTAGTCTGCCATGGCCCGGACGTAGAGCTAGCGCGAGGAAAGGAAATTCACCATTTAGCCGTAGCATGGGAAACGCAAGAGGTCAAGGCACGCAAGACGCTCACCGTTGTCCGGTTGTGGACCGGCCTGTCTGTGATGGGAACGACCTTGAACACGATGGTGCCTTGTGACCTCACTTGCTGATGGTTTGTAAAGGAAACAAACCGATTAGTTTTGCAGGTATTCGTGAAGCTTATTCATCTTTAACAGGTCCCAGTTGGTTTGTGTCCTGTCCGTGAACGACCTACCACAGCTTGGATCACCTGCTCGGGTTCCATCCCGTCCACAGGGAAACCATTCACCTCCATGATTCTGTCCCCCGCGTGGAGAAGACCTGCGCAAACCATAAACGATCCAGATCTCCTCCAGCGTCATTTATTTTAGTTCAAGTTGCAGCTCACCACTCCGGTCAGCCAGTCCTCCATGAATCACCCGGGCAACGAAGATCTCTCCTGTGATCTCATTTCTCTTTATGGTTGCTCCCTAGCATAAAAAAACAACAACCAATGAATCAATAAAGCTGCTGGAAGCATGTAAAACAAACTGAATCACACACACACACAGAGAAAACGATGAAGGACGCTGTGAAAATGAGGCTGGAATGTTCAGTTCAAGACATCTGATCTCCGGATGTCGGACATTTGGTGAGAAGAAGGTGGGAGCGGAAAAGCGAGACGATGAAATGGTCCAACAGGAAAGAAAACCAAGAAAGATCAGCTACCACAGTGCGTTTCCACGTCAACCAAGACGTCCTCTCATTGGACGCTCTTCAAGGCTTCACGCTGTCTTCTTCCTTCGCTTCTTTCTCCGTTTTGAAAATGGTCCTCTGACAGAGTGAGGCATCTCTCTGGGCTCATCCGGCAGACCGTTCGCCACACGGCCAGCGTGAACGTGCTTCTTTTGGGGCAAAGGGGCTTTCTTGGTTTTCCTGGTATTTTGGGGTGACCCAGCGCGGGATGCCGACGGACACTGAGAGGCGGAGGAGCTGGAAGAAGGGAGGGAGGGGGAGAGACACCTAGACTGATGCATCGGGGATGGACGCTGCTCCGGACTCCTCGGAGCCTCCTCGGGTGTCCCGTCTCGCTCCGAGGACGCAAGGTTTGAGAAGCTGATGTCAGTCCTGGTGGCGACAAGGAGGGTCTGCAGTCGGCCCACCACTTCCGAGAGAAGGGCCAACGCCTGGGAGTTACCCTGAACCGTGTCTGACATGCGTTCAGTCGCCGCCGCCATCTTCTCCCCCAGCAGCCTGATGTCTTTGGTGCTGTTCCGCATAGAGCTCGCAGCGAGCTGCATGGAGCTCCTCAGTTCATCCAGACGCTCCTGCGTGGCGATCTCCGCGGGAGGCGAGTCCAACACGCGGTGAGGCCGCAGGGGGCTCGGAGGAGCGGTGCGGATGCGGGGGCTCCAAAGCCCGGGAGCTCCAAGGCCTGGGTGGAGCTCGTCGGTGGAGGAGTAGGGCAGAGGGACACAAGGAGGAGTCAGAGTCCAGCGGCAGGCTGGGTGAGGCATGGACGAGGCATCGGTGGACTCCCCTGCTTCATCTCCATCTCCAGACTCTTGAACAACACAACGGGAATCAGATGGACGATGGAGCAATGAAATGAGGGCGCAGATGGAAACAACAGATCTCGTCTCACCAGGCGGGAAGGAGTCGCAGCTTTGCTCCCCGAGGAGGCTGCTGCAGGGACTCTCTTCACAGCACTTCCTGCAGCTTCCGATTGGCTTACAGCAAGGTGGGCGATACAGCCGGGCGGTTGCGGCGTGACAAAACCACTCGGTCGGTGGGTGGCTGCCTCTCCGCAAGCTGCACAATTCCTGCACCTGAGCAGAGTTCGGGGTACCGAATGCGCTGCAGTGGTAAAAAGTGTCCCGCGTCAGACGGCTCACGTCGTCCCACTGACAGTGGGTCCCCCTCCTGGAGCTTTTTGCGCATGGGGAGGAGGCAGGCAGCGGAGGCCTGACCTGCTAGTGGTCGCAGAGAGGAAAATGTTCAACACAGAGAATGAAAACTTGCACTGGAAAAAAAAAGGGACGTGGGGCCAAAGACGGAGCGCTTAAGACAACAAACATGCTATTTTATTTTAAGCATTCACTCAAAAATCAGTTCCTGCTGCTTAGAAGTGATCTGCAGCATTAAATAACGATTCAAATGAGAGATTATCATCCAGACATCTGGTCCGTGTCGGATTCAGCCGGCGGCTGAGCATCTGCTGCCGAAGGCCTGGGAAAGCACGGCGACTCTGAAACGCTCACCAGAGGCTGTTTGTTCTTCACCAGGCACACGATCCGGGTGGCCTCCTCATCATCGGGCAGCTCCTCTGGCATCGGCGGCAGCACCGGATCATAGTCCTTCTGGGCCACCGTATCATGAGCTGAGAGAAGAGCCTGCGACGGAATGAAAATAATGCTTATGTCTTCTGTCTTCGTTTAGCACCTTTAGCATGTCCTCGTGGAATGCACACGGTGTCCTCTTCTTGGAGGACGCCGCCGGCGGCTTCTCACCTGCAGGTGGGGCTGCCTCAGGAGGCCGTAGAGCTCCTTGGCCTCCTCCGAGCAGCCTGGCAGCGCTCTGATGCCGACCAGCAGCTGCACAGACGACGAGGCAAATATCACACACACGTGCACAAAACCGAGCTGAGGGAAAGGGAAGACAAATGGGAGCGGAACCTGAAGAGAAAGTCCTGAAGCACAGTCCAGGGCCGGAGCTGGGCAATCTCTGCTGTACCGCTGGAGACGTGCATGAACCTAGAAGCAGCCGTGTGACATGGATCAGTTCTCCATTGCTGATGTGTTTCGAGGCGGCGCAGGGGGGGGGGGGGGGGGGGGGGATGAGAATGTTCTGGACCTTGAGCAGGGAAGGCAGCCAGGAGGCATTCAGCAAACTGTGGAGGACGTCGGCGCCGTCGGTATCCTGATTCACAGACTGTCTCACCTCCTCAATCACCTGTGTCAGGATCTGACGCATGCCTGCAACACACACACACACACACACACACACACACGCACACACACTCTGGTGTGTAAAGAACATAATCAAACGTGCCGGTGACATCCTTTTCCCCCACTGACCATGCTCTCCCAGTTCACAGTGGGGGTTTAACACCTGAGCCTCCACCGCCTGCCTCATGGTCACCGGATCCCGAGCCCCCAATTCGCTTGCTGATTGGACAAAGCGAAGCAGAGACACAACATTACTGGACATGTTGGAGACAATGCTGGGGCAGATCAAACACCTCTTAAAGGTGATGTTGTGCCATACGGACGGACATCTTGGATCCCTAACCAGGGCTTGGGACTATTTCCCCATCGATGCCGTTCTGCACTGGAAGCAGCTGGTGTCCTTTTTATTTTAATGGCCTCTGCGACTTTATCCTAGTTAGAATGAAACAAATCTGAGCCCTTTCTGTGCCATTAGTTGCCCACTTTCCCTGCTTTGTAATCCAGCTGGGTGGGTTGAAGTGGGTCACGACTCCATCGTGGGTTAGGGTGAATGGGGTCAGGGGTTAATGGCACACAGTGGTGATGCAAACGCAGAGAAGTGCAGACCGTAATCTCTGGCTGGCTGGTGAAAGTCCCACCAAGGTCTATTATCTTATTTTAACCATCAACAGGACAATTTGACACCGGCGTTAAAATGTGAGGAAATGAAGTTTGATAGGGTTTTATTGCCTCTGTATCCCCTCTCATTACAATATAATAAATATATTGCAGAGGTGTGCAAGACAAGGCAGGCGAAGCATTTAAGCATCAGGTAACTTACTGAAGTTTTCTGCACTTAAAGAAAAGGAGGTTACTGATCCCCCCCCCCCCCCCCCCCCCTGAAATTTAAATCTTACCTTTGTCTCAGTCTGTGAGAATGCCACAAGGTTTAATCCACTGCCTCCTGCACCAATGGAGGTGCAGGAAAATCTATCTATGATTGTAAAAATGATCCCAGGAGACTAGACGTACTACTACGCTTTCATCGAGCCACAGGGAACAAGAGAGAGAGAGAGAGAGAGAGAGAGGGCTGTAATCTCTCTCTATCCCACTTAATCCCAGGCAAGTGAGCTGCCAGCCACCGGAAGCCGGTTCCTCTCTCTCACCGGCTGACCGGTTGGCGCGGAGCTGCCAAATCTTCTTAACTCTTCCACGCAGGAGGAGCTGTGGTTGGAGGAGAATTTAGGTGTCGCTTCAAAAAACACTATTTCAGTTCTGAGCACAGGACAGAGCGGGAGGAGTAAACTCCTGATTGACAATCTAATTCATAAGGATATTAATCTCTCCTCCCCCCATTTGACAAGGTCCATTAGTGCACAAAATACTGTACTTGGTCTTTTAATCCAGTTCCAGTTAAAGGAATGAATGAAATAAAAAAAATTTTTAGTGTCTGTAACATTACAAGGGAGGGAGTTTTTCTA
Source organism: Brachionichthys hirsutus (assembly GCF_040956055.1). Classification (NCBI taxonomy): domain Eukaryota; kingdom Metazoa; phylum Chordata; class Actinopteri; order Lophiiformes; family Brachionichthyidae; genus Brachionichthys; species Brachionichthys hirsutus. The sequence continues at coordinate 2,104,654 of NC_090920.1, read as the reverse complement.
AATTTTATCTGGCTTCACAGAGAATAATCAATGCATTTAATCCAACCCATTAATCTTAAATTAGATATATTTTTTATTTGCAGGAAATATTCATATGAATTCTTATGTTTACTGTTTGTGAATGTATTTCTCATATGTGATCACAAGGGGGCGCGCTTGCAATAATCTCGAACATTTGCGGCAGCCGACGAAGAAGAATCCCGAAGCGACTCTGAAGAACAGGGTGTTCCACTCTGCAGCTCTTTTGGTGTACCACGATGAAATAGGGACGATGAATACAATAATTCAAAATAAATCAATGACAATTTGTTTTCATTTTTATCACATTAAAGTATCATTTCTTACTTTTAAGGCTACGGTTCCCTGACCATTTAAGAGTAGGTCTTCTGCTTTTCCTCTGGAGCCGCTATCCTACGTATAGACGATCTTTGGCGCTAGCTACTCCCCTCTGTCAACGTCACAAGATGAAAAACAACCGGCGGCGTCCAGCCGTCCAATAACGCATCTGGAGTAGATTGTATTCCCTGTCGCAGTGGGCAAACCCACGCAGTGGCTTGTTTAGATATCTACTGAGAAATATAGACCCACGCCGCGTAAATAAATTAGTGGTTTTTGGACTCCGGGTTCGTTCTGGATGGGACCGAGCTGCTAATGCTAGCTGGGATTAGCGTAAACACGTTAGCTAAGAGCAGCCAGAGACAGGTGGGAACAGCTAGCTGAGCTGGCAGGTAAGCGAAGGATTGAAATGCATGAAAAAGGAGCCTCTGAAGTTGTCCTTCCACCGTGTCTGCCTGGTTTTAGTCTTCAAAGTAAATAAACTAACGGGCTAGCGTGTCTCTGTTCGTGGCGACAGCTACAAAGCTACAGAGGAGGCGTGTTCCGGTTGGACTGAAGGTCTGCAGAGAGTCGGAGGCATGCTAATGGAGAAATAAAACCAACTGATGGAGAGCCAGAGGAAAAGGTTCGCCCCCCCCCAAAAAGGGTTATTGCTCTGCTGCTCTCTGCCTGCAGAGGGAGTTTCATCTGTTTGATCTGTTCCTCTAACCCCCTCTTCTCTCAGCTCTGGGGACGAAGACGCCGGGGAGCGAGGCCTGCTCCACGCCTGGAGGGGCTACTCCTGCGGCGTCACCCCGGAGAGGCTGCTCCTGCCCCAACCTGTCCTCCAGGTAGCTCTGGGCACGCGGCACGGCGTCCTGCTGGTGGAAGGTAACGCTTTCGTACATACATAAACATCAGAGACAAGCCATTTCCTTTGATCGTAGACATGACTCCTCCTCCTCCTCATTCAGGAGGACACGTGTACAGCGTTGGGGATCTGCCGTGGAAGCAGAGCCCGGCGGCCGCGTCGGAGCCGCACACCCTGGAGAGCGCGCTCAGCGGCCAGCGGGTCGTCGCCGTGGCGGCCGGGAGCTTCCACAGCGGCGCGGTGACGGAGGACGGCGCCGTCCACATGTGGGGGGACAACGCCGCGGGTCAGTGCGGCTTGCCGGGCCTCCTCGCCGTCCCCAACCCGACTCCGGTCGCTCTGTCGGACTCGGACGCCAGCCCCCCACAGACGGTCGCGGTGTTGGAGCTGGCCTGCGGGGGGCAGCACTCCCTGGCGCTGTCCGCCCGGGGACAGGTGTGGGCGTGGGGGAGCGGCCCCCAGCTCGGACTCGCCGCTTCCGTCTTCCCCGTCTGGAAGCCGCAGAAGCTCGAGCATCTGGCGGGCCGGCGTGTGCTGCAGGTGGCCTGCGGGGCCTCGCACAGCCTGGCTCTGGTGCGCTGCCTGGGCCCCCAGGACGTCCACCGCCCCCCTGTGGACAAGTGCAGACAGTGCAACCAGCTGCTGTACACCATGACTGACAAAGAGGACCACGTCATCATATCTGACGGACACGACTGCCCGCTCGGCGTGGAGCTCACCGAGGAAGCGGGCATGGCGCCCTTACAAGAGGCCGAAACGTCCCCGTCAGAGACGGCCCCGCCCTCCCAGACGTCCTCCGACCCCGCCTCTGACGCCGCTCACCACCGGGACTCCGGGACAGAGGACACGGGACCGCCTCCGGACTCCGAGGAGGCCTCGGCTCGGGTTGCTTCGGGGGTGAAGGGTTCACGCTATCCGGATGAGCAGGCGGTCAGAGACTACCTGAGGAAGCTGTCCGGGGACGCCCCGGCTGGGCGGGGGACGGGCCCGCCCCCTGGGGGGCTGCACGCCCCGGTGAGTCGGAGAAGCGGCGTCGGGCCGGGGCGCCCTCCATTAACGCGCGTTTGTTTCTCCTCCAGCCCTCGGCAGGAGCGCTCGCCTCCTCGGCGCTCAACAGCCTGGTGACCTCCTGCGCCTCCGCGGTGGGTGAGCGCGTCGTCTCCACCTACGAGGCGCTGTCCTTCAAAAAGATGATGAACTACCTTCCCTCAGCAGCGGCGAGGTCAGCGGCGGCGCCGGCGGGCGGAGACAACGCCCCCGCCCCGGAGCGTGTCCGCCCGGAGGCCAAGAAGAGCTCCAGCACGGGGGACATCCGCGAGGAGGACGCCGAGGGTCTGCGGCGCCGCCTGTCCCTCCCTGGACTCCTCCCGCAGGGTAGATCCGGTTTGGTTTCCGTAACGCCGCTCTTGATTTCTCCTGCTGCGCTCAAGCTCCTCCCCCTTCGCTGTCTGTGTGGTCGCCGCAGTCTCGCCACGGCTGCTGAGGATAGCCGCCCGGCCCGGGACGCGCGCCGTCGCCCTCGCCCCGCCGGGGGGGGCCGTCCCGGAGGCCCAGGAGGTGTTCCCGACCCTGCAGACGGAGGTGTGGAGCTGGGGCCGCTGCGAGCAGGGACAGCTGGGACACGGAGACAACCTGTCCAGGTAGACGGCGGCGTCCGGAGAAAGACGCTGATGAAACGACTTCCTGATGTTCCGCCGCGTCCTTCCAGATCTCAGCCGCTGTGCATCAAGAGTCTGAACAACAAGGAGGTGATCCGGGTGGCGGCCGGCGCCCGGCATTCCCTCGCTCTGACCGCGCAGTCTCAGGTCGGCAGGAAGGGGGCGCTTGATTTAGAAACGTTTCCTCGTGTCAAAGGTCACCCGAGCGTCTCGCCGTGTCTCCGTCTTCCAGGTGTTTTCATGGGGGAGCAACAGCTGCGGTCAGCTCGGACACATGGAGTCGCCCAGCACCGTCCCCCGCCTGGCGAAGGTGACTCCGCCTCCTCCCGCAGCGGCCCCGCCCCGCCGTCTCCGTCCCTAACGCCGTCCTCTTTGCTGCAGTTGTCCGACGGGATCCGGGTCTGGGACGTCGGCGCCGGAGAGAAGCACACCCTCCTGCTGGCCGACGGCGACTGCATCCAGCCCATCATCTATTACAGCGGCCAGCGGGCGGGGGAGGGGCCGGAGCCGGGCGCCGCCGAGGAGCCGCCCGCGGGGGGGGGCTTCACGCCGCAGCCCGTGCTGCTGCCCTTTTGCATGAACGTAAGGACGCCGCCGCCTGGTCAGAGTTCAGGTTTCAGACGGCGGTGAAAGTGTCCCTCACGGGTGTTTGCGTCCTCGCCGTGTGGCGCCGCAGCTGCGCTACGTCAGCAGCGTGTTCGCCGGCGGGCAGCAGTGCATGGCGCTGTCCGACAGGAACGTGATGGGCTTCATCGCCGGCCTGCACGAGCTGGCGGCGGCCGAGAGGAAGTTCTACTGCCGGCTCTGCGGCATCAAGACGGAGGTCGTGCGGCCGCTGCTGGAGCTGGGTGGGTCGCCGGCGGTCTGCCCCCCCCCCCCCCCCCCCCGGGCGGCGCCGGCTGCTAACCGCCGGTTCTGTGCTGCCGCCCCGCAGAGTCTCTGGGTCCGGCGCTGGGCCCGGCGCTCCTCGGCCTCCTGCTGGCTCTGACGGGCAGCTTCGGCCGGCTGTGCCTCCTGACCGGACGCCACGCCGCCAGCCTCACCGCTAACCTGCGGCGCGGCCGAGACGTCCGCCGCCTGCTGGTTCTGGACAACGGCGGCGTCTTCCTGGACTCCCACCGCGAGTGCGTATCCGTGACGACCGCCCGGCTTCGTCTCCGGCCGGCGTCTTTCATTCATTGGCCTTTCCGTTCCAGGTACTGCGTCGCCGTGGGCGACTTCCTGGTGATGGGGGGTTTCCAGACCCTCGCCAAGCCGCCACTGTGAGCTCGCGCCGACACGCGGTAACC